>NW_023270504.1:14857041-14972577 GCF_011800145.1 Mirounga leonina
CACACACACACACACACACACACACACACACACACACACACACACACCCTAGATGTCTTGGAACGGCAGGCAGCCTTCCGTTTCTCAACCTATAGCTGCCAACGTGTGGCCCTATGAGTGCCGCTTCTTCCAGCCATTGGAAAGGGGCAAAGGGGCCAAGAGACTCGAGCTCAGTCGTGGGGAGAGTCAGACCCAGAAGTGGCACATATTATGTTTGCTGACATTCCACTGAACGGAACTTAGCCACGTGGTTGCAACTAGCCACATAGAACCCTGGGAAATATCTGGGACCATCTCAAAATGTTACATTTGGATTTATTTAATTAACAGAGGTGGACAAAATAAGCAATGGATTCGTTAAGCAGAAGCCAATTTTTTTTTTTTTTTTAAGATTTTATTTATTTGCAAGAGAGAGAATGAGAGACAGAGAGCATGAGAGGGAGGAGGGTCAGAGGGAGAAGCAGACTCCCCGCTGAGCAGGGAGCCCGATGCAGGACTCGATCCCGGGACTCCAGGATCATGACCTGAGCCGAAGGCAGTCGCTTAACCAACTGAGCCACCCAGGCTCCTGCAGAAGCCAATTTTCTTATGTCTTTTACTTTTTAATAAAATAATTTTGATTAACTTTCATTTAAGATAATAAAATTAATTTATCTTATTATGTAACATTATCAGTAGTGTCTGCTCATCAGGATATTTTTGGAATAATAATGGTTTTTTTAAAAAAGATTTTACTTATTTATTTGAGAGAGGGAGAGACAGAGGAGAGCAAGCACAAGCAGGAGGAGAGGCAGAGGAAGAGGGCGAAGCAGACTCCCCGCTGAGTGGGGCGCCAGACATGGGGCTCCATCCCAGGACCTTGGGATCATGACCTGAGCTGAAGGCAAATGCTTAATCGACTGAGTCACCCAGGTGCCACATGTTTTTGTAATAATTACGAACTTCATGTAGGATGTGTCTAGTCAAGTATAATTGTCACTGTATATGGAAAATAAGTTACTATCTAGGTGTCGTCCTAGATGGGGGTTTTACATGCTGATGTTTCTATTGGATTGACAATTTAATGCAAAACTTCCTTTTTTTCAGAAGACTGGTATACTGAAAGTGGTTTTCAAATATTATGCCAACTAAAGCTTTTGTTTTGATTTTCTGTTCCAAAAACACTTTGAAAGACCTAATGGAAACAATTTCTCTAATGAACCACTATTTCTTTCTATGCTGTTTAATTATCTAATTTGGTTCATCTCATAAATATTTGGTTATTGAATGACATGGAGGCTGAATGTGGTGGCACATATGAAGGGTTCTTGATACCTCTGGAAGCTTGATGACGAGGTTGCTCTCCAGGCCAGTGAACAGGGCCTGCCACCCAATTGGTTAGAGCCCAGGAGGCTCGAGGAGAATTATGAACAAGGACTTTGACTTCTATTTCCCTCGCTTCTGTGAAAATAAGAATCACCCCGGACACTTATTAAATATTTAACTTTCCAGCCTCCTCACCTGGAGATTCTGATTCAGTGGTTTTGGGTGGGGCTTGGGAATTTGTGTGTTCAGCAAGTACCCCAGGTATTTCTTATCGTCAGAGATGTTTGGAAAAGGCTGCACAGTTGTAGACTTTATCCTCTGTCCTAAAGGACAAAGACAGCATCCTCCATTGGGATTGGCTGTTCCAAGTAATAGACAGGGTGGGCTGCCAGTCACTGCGCAGAGGCTTCGTAGGGTCTTCCTTTGCCTTGGAAGAGATGAGATGACTGGAGCAGTTGTATAGTGTATGCACTTTGAAGGGCACACCTTAGTTCTTGGACCATGGGTTGAAAGATGGCATAGAACTGTTCTCTCTCGGGGCGCCAGGGTGGCTCAGATGGTTAAGCATCTGCCTTCGGCTCAGGTCATGATCCCAGGGTCCTGGGATCGAGCCCCACATCGGGCTCCCTGCTCTGCGGGAAGCGTGCTTCTCCCTCTCCCACTCCCCCTGCTTGTGTTCCCTCTCTTGCTGTGTCTCTCTCTCTGTCAAATAAATAAATAAAATCTTAACAAAAAAAAAGTGCTCTCTCTGCTTCCAGACTCACTGTCTAATGGCAGCTACTTTCACCTGGGAGGAAATAGTTTCATGAGCACGGATGCTGCCCTAGCTGCCCTTCCTTGTATTTCGGTCCTGAAGCAGAATTCACAGTAGTGAGCAATAAGGACCACCTAAAAATCAGGGATTACCCAGTTATCAGGGATGGCTATTTAATTTTTTTATAATCCTTGAATCTCTAGATTCTTGGTACCCATAATATTTTCCTTTTCTCTTGTTTTTACAAATAGAAACAGGAAAAGTAATGGCCTACATACAAGAATCTGCTGCTTTTCAAATTTTGCATTATGCCACCTCACTTTGACAAAGCATCTACATCAATACCTGTTTTTGTCAACCAACAGAAATCCAAAGAGCACTTTCGTTTTTACAAAAAAAGACAAAAAACTGAAAATAGCATCCAGTGTTTGTTTTGCAGCATGCCTCTAGCAGAGAAAGTGGCCCCACCTAGTTCCTTCCCCGGGAGCTGGACTCAGCATCTCAGCAGCAAGCCACCACAGACTTGACCTGTGTCTGTGGGCATCTATGCTTTATCCCCATCTATTTTGTGCATCTTTTAGCAAGATGTGTCCTAAGGTATCAGAAAAACCTAAGAGAGGTTATTTTTTGGGTCTGGGAACACTAAAAAGGTTTTCCCTGTAAATCAATTGATAATTGCTTCTTTGCTTTATGCCATTTCCATCTACAAAAAAAGGCATAGGAACACTCTACTTTTGGAAAGCAGGGGAAACCTGTATTCAAACTCCTGGCCTTTCCCTGGGCTTTGAATAGTTCAAGCTGAAGCCAAAGCCCATACATAACAGGATAAAAATAGACAGGGCCTTTGATAAGCAGACATGTGAAGACTATTTTTATTAAACATCTGAAGTGGAAAGCTCTTCTAAGATTCTATATCCTTGATCACCAAAATGAGGCACTATAGAGACTCTGATTTTACACAGGGTGATTACAGAGGATTTCCCCCCTTTTTCTTCAAGTTCCAGTGCATCTGTGTTCCACGTTTTGGGTACAGTTCCACAGATTGGGATAGCTGTAGATTTTCTAGTGAATTCTAAGTGGAATTGTGTAACTGTACCATGAATACAGAGCCCTGAGTCAACAGTGAGGAATATTTATTTATTTATTTACAAATTATTTACTTATTTTACAGAGAGAGAGAAGGAGAGAGAGAGACCACATGCAAGCAGGGGGTGGTGGCAGAGGCAGAGGGAGAAGCAGACTCCTGCTGAGCAGGGAGCTCGATATGGGGCTGGATCCCAGGACCCTGGGATCATGACCTGAGCTGAAGGCAGACGCTTAACCGACTGAGCCACCCAGGGGCCCCAACAGTGAGGAATTTTTAAAAAGTAGCATGCGTTAGTAATGGTCTCTGCTTGCCTTGAATAAAATTAGGAGGCAAGAGAATTCTTCTTCAATATGGGATAATAAGTGACTCTAAAAGTACACCTCTATTCTTGGAATATACGCTTGAGACAACCCAGTTGGGGCAGTTTCTGTTCAGTGTGGGGTAAGTACCAAGTTGACTTGATGTAATAGCTCATGAAATGTCAGGAGGTCCTGAAAGAGTCATTTTGAAACCCTTTTAGAGTCCGAGGCAGGCACTCATCTATAGTAAAATACTAGAAACAGCAAGGATGTTTTTACAAACTGAAAAATGAATAACTATAAGTTTCATGGACATATGGGCCGTGCCTATCTTGCTAATTGTTGTGTTCCTAGTTCCTGATACATAATCGATGCTTAATAAATATATCTTGCACAAATCAAGAAATGAGTGAATATGCATTCTTGTTATACTAGAAGGTTATTTGTAAAGACTGTCCTTAAAGAAGTGCTGGAAAGGTCCTGTTTGGAGATCCCTTTAGAGTCCATCTCAACCCACTTTCTGGAGCATTGAACATTAGCATCATTCATAGTCATGATGATGATATATTCTCTGGAGAAACAGTGGCAGAAGTCTTTCCTCTGTCTTACACTCCTCTCTGCCATTCCTAAAATGTGACTTTCTTCTCATTTATTTCTATTGTAAATCAAAGAGAAAGGAATAATAGAATCGTAGGATCTCATAGGTTCTGAAGAATCCTAATGGTTTTCTAATAGCCCCACCGTCTCTTTAATGCCGGAGAAACTTTTCCATTCCACCAAGCTGCCAGCTGACATTTAATTGTTGCAGGGACTGGAAGCAGCGTCTCATCTCTTGAGGTGAATCAGTCTCCTCTTTTATGCCTCAGATTGTTCAGTAGATTTTCCCAAACTGAGCTGAAAATTGTGTCTAAATTCTACCTAGCAGGATAGGTAAAAGACGTGTCTTTCTCTCTCTCTTCCATATGGCCACCCTTTACAAATTTGCTGACAACATTCATAAACTCCCATGAGTCATTAATAGCAATAACGAAGGCTGCCATTTGCAGTAAGCCGGGCCCGCCGTAAGCCCTTTTCAGGCATCCTCTCCTTCAACCCTCGCAATACACCTGAGTGTCAGGTACTTCCCGTCACAGGTAAAACCCTGAGGCATAGAGAGATTAAGTAATTGGCTGACAGTCACAGAGTTTGGAAGCTGCAGGATTGAGACTTGAGCATGTCCATACCGGGGTTCAAGTTCAGGTTGACCTTACAACGAATTACCCATTGTTTGTTTAAGAAGTTCAAGTTGCTCTCTGCTCGTGGTGGCTGAAATTGGCCTAACAAATATACGCACTATTCTGCTTTTTTGCAGCTTCCAACTTCCTTTTGCATTTGGGAAAAAAGGCCAGTTTTTTTTTGTTTCCTGTCTCCAGTCTCACAGCACTTTCCCTTTCCCCCTAGATTCTTAAAGGTCACCGAACATAGTTTGAACTGCTTCTGATGGGAATGCACCCTGTCTACAAAGCAGAACAAAGTAAATTCCCACTCTGCCAGGCGGTGTTTTAGACCTAGCTCTACCTATCTCCTCAATCACTAAATACAAAACATTATGTTACCTTAAGGGGAAGTGAGCCTAGGTGGCAAGATGAGATTTCCTTTTAGTTTTATCCTCTCATATGAATACATTTCTCTGTAGATTAGAAAATTAAGACAAGGGGTGCCTGGGTGGCTCAGTTGTTAAGCATCTGCCTTCTGCTCAGGTCATGATCCCGGGGTCCTGGGATCGAGCTCCGCATCGGGCTCCCTGCTCAGTGGGAAGCCTACTTCTCCCTCTCCCACTCCCCCTGCTTGTGTTCCCTCTCTTGCTGTCCCTCTCTCTGTCAAATAAATAAATAAAATCTTAAAAAAAAAAAAAAGAAAACTAAGACAGACTTAGGGGGTGGTCTATTTTTTGAGCAAATTTTGGCCTTTATATGGCCATTGTTTGAGTATTTTACCATTCTTGGTTGACTCATATAGACAGATCATCTCATTCTTGCATCAGAGAAAGCATAATACCTCACCTGACTACTGTTACATCAGTGAGGACAGGTGATCCAAGAGGATGGGAAAGCAAAGTGACCCTAGAGATAGGGAAAGACGAAACATACTTAGCCAAAAACGTAAAAAATCAAACATATACATACACAGTACAATTAGATCTTTTAAGAAGTGTGTGATTCCAGGCCCCTGGGTGGCTCAGTCGTTAGGTGTCTGCCTTCGGCTCAGGTCATGATCCCGGGGTCCTGGGATCAAGACCTGCATCGGACTTCCTGCTCTGCCGGGAGTCTGCTTCTCCCTCTTCCTCTGCCTCCCCCTAGCCACCCATGCTCGTTCTCAATCTCTGTCTCAAATAAATAAATAAAATCTTAAAAAAAAAAAAGTGTGTGATTCCAAACATCTGTAATTTTCCTTTCTCCAGGTACTTCCAGCCTGGTTAGAAAGGTGACCATAAGGCTATTTTAAGAGTAATTAATATTTCCCTGGTTCTTATCCATTCAGATCCACTCCTGGTGTATCTCATGGAAACTCAGATTCAGGTGCCCTCTGCTTTCACAGGATGTCCAATCCACTTCCTCATTTTCTGCATTGGTTGCGCTCAGTGCTGGCTGATGCTGAGGTCCTGGCTACCCTCTAAGCCAGACGAGGTGCACTGGCCATTTGTACTCGCTGCCTGACAAACAGAGAACTCATATTGCTCCCAGTTACAGAAGTGCCTCTGTCACCCTCTTCCTGTGTCTCATTCAGGTCCAATGTATGTGCCCTAGAACAAAACAAAACAAAACACAATTTAGACTCAAGTTTGGACAACCCCATCCACTATAAAGCATTATTAAAAAGGCAAAATAAAATAAAATAAAATAAACAAGGTCTATTGAGATTTATCTGACTCTCATTACCACAGTGGAGACTGGGCTCCTTTGTATATTGATTATGATTCTCCCGTTGTTGTCATTTCATCATTTATCTGCTTGTTATCAAGATCACTTTCACCAGTGAGTTAGCATGGGTAAGAGAGGAAATTAGAAATTGAATCAATTTTATTAGCAAATTTTGTGACGTGTTTAGTAAAGGAGAATCCTGAAAATGCAGTACTGGTGACCAAGAGATTTTAAGATTTTTCCTTGGCTTTGCTTATCTATGCCCTTCTAATCATGCGCTACCCCAGATAATTGGAAAGGTGCTATCTCTGCATAACCATGTCAGTCCTCAGCACGATGACACAGTGTGACATGACAGATTTGGGTGATGATGCTGGCTTGGTCTAAAACAGTGTGATAAAATCAAAGAGCTAAAAATAATTAAAAAAAAAAAAACAAAAAGATTAAAGAATCCGAACAAAACAGAATGCAAAGTCACTTTGGAAATATAACAGAAAGAAATTCCCGTGTTTAATTTAATATTCAGTGTACAGACCCATAAAAAGTCAATTAAAGGTTTAAAATTTCAGTGCTGATCCATATGTCACTGCATGTTTCCTTTGGCCCTGGTGCAGAAATGAATATTTCTAATAATAATCCTTTTCTTAGCAGGTCCGTTAGGCCTACCAGGCTCACGAGTGAGAGTCTGTCAGTCAGTCTAGTGAAAAACGTTTAGATACATTATCATACTTCTCCAGATCTGAGGGATGCAACATAAAAATGTATAAGAACCAGTGCAACTGATACAATTATTTTCAGCTTCAAGCCATTATGGACTTTCTTCTAACCATGGTTTCTTTGCAGCCTCCTGAAATCATCACCTGTATATTTATTTTTATTCATTATTTTTTTTTACCCCTCCCAAAAGGGGGGAAAAAAAGAAGTTAAACGCTAAGGAACCGATCTGATAAAGATGGCAAGAAGGTGAGAGGGTTCTAAATTCAGAAGTTCTGTGCAGGAAACAGCGCTTCATTGGGAAGGTTCATGCAAAATGATTTCAACTCTGATTTTTGATTCTGTCTAGAAAATAAAAGAATTTGATTCTGTTATCTCCTCCTTTCCCCTGGAGTGGGGCGGGTAGAGAGCTGCTGACTCTTTAACACAGTCCATTGAGTCCGGGCAAAGAAAGCAGAGCTGTAAGGCTCTGGCACCTTCCCGGAGATGTGGCGGGGGGCAGGCTGGGACAGTCCCGAGAGTTAACACCCTTGAAAACTCACTTTTGCTGTCCCCTTCTCTGCCCCTCCTGGCGGTGTGCCAGGGCAGAAAAGGGAGCAGGAGTGGCTGGGCTAATACCTGACTTCTCAGAATTCAAATGTGCCTGACCACGGTTTCTAAGACCCACAGATCCCTGTGTTGACCTTAGTTCTTTGCCTCTCCAGTGTTCTAGGAGAAAGGGGAGGGACAGCAGTGCCACTTGGAGTCATCCCATGATCTTGGGATGCAAAGAAGACTGTGACAGGCTTCTGAGCAGCACTGACGGGGTCATCGCTCAGTAAATGGGCAGCAGTAATTATTGTAAAGAGAGGAAGAGGGGAGCGGGGCTGAGGAGACCAACGTGGGGTTGTGAGGGATGGAGGGAGCCAGGTGAGGTCAGCTCAGGGGATTATATAATGATAGATAGGAAAGACAAAAGGGAGGCATCTTTATGAACTTTTTTTCCAGATGAAAGAATCGAGATTCATGGAGGCTATGATTTTTTCCAAGGTTTCAGAAAAATGAGATTGAATACTCATGGATAGGTTTGGAATGTAGTGCTAGCAGGTGTCGGCACTTCCATCTATAGTCTGGGTTACAAAAGGAAGGAGCGCCGGCCGGTCAGTAGGATGCTGGGTGTGTCAACATTCCTCCTGGCCAAGCATCTTCTTCAGAGCCTTGATAGACTTTTATCAAGCCTCCAATCAGGGTACTATCCTGAGGCTAGATCTTATCCAAACAATAAGCTCTCTACTACTCAGAGGTTTAATTTCAGAACAGAATAGAAGGAAGCTTTCCAAGCTTTAATTCCAATTTGCATTAGTACATCCCATAGATGCCTGTGGCGGGCAGATCGGGGAGAGCAGAAAATGCCATCTCCCCATTCATAAGATAACTGCCTTTCTGCATTCTCTGTGCCGACCCCCCCCCCCCCCCCCCCCCCCCCCGCCCCCCTCCCCAGGCGAGATTGAGGGGGAGGTGGTGGTTAAGGCAATAAGCGTCAATTTTTTTTTTTTTTCAAAATGCCTATTTTCTCTTGGTCCCATGATTCTTTGGATAATTGGAAGAGTTCCTAGAGCAAAACTAAAGCCCTGGTAGTAACTCAATCATCCCTGAATTGTATTAGACCATTACAGTCCTGTCTGTCATGCCGAGATTACAAACCTCCCGGGCATGGACTTGGTCTTCTGTTCTGTTTTATATAATATCAAACCCAAGACTGGCCCTTAAGAAACCCCAAATACAAACAAAATGAATACGATTTAATATAAATGTCATCTCAACTACTCTATAAAAAAAGGGGAAAGTCCTAGTTAAATCTGTAAGCGAATTTGAGATTGGAACAGCATAATAAAGCATCTTTTATTTTAAATTTGTGTGACATTCCAGCAGAATACTGCTTAGCCCAGTATGAAAAGTGGTAATAGTTTCTAGAATTTGACCAACACTTACCATTTGACACATGAGTCTAATTAGTTTTAAAGACCTGTAGCTTCCCACATGGTACTGCTGGTATCCACTCCCTCCTATTTAAAAAATAACCAACCATAGTCACCCAGTTCTTGAATTCTAGTATCTGGTAGGTGCAGAAATTCATAAACATTTAAAATTTCACAATACTTAAAATGTGTTAATATGCTAGAATTTACAACTATGTATACCATTCATCCATTTACTCATTTCTATGTGAAACTGGTTTTCTCTCTACATCATATTATCACATGAAGTCTTTCCAAGGACATGATACTTTACAACAGAGTAGTGGCAGTATTTTCTGTCCTGCTTGCTTTTCAGGTTGTGTCTGAAGCTCTCAAGAGTTTCTTGTGGCTTTAGGGTCATTGGTTGGGCTCCCAAGCAATCTAGATGGCAGTACGTGTCCCAATCACCCTTTATTCCTCACATTTGATTGCCTCAGTGTTGTTAGTTTTCCTGAAAGACAGTTAACCAGTCCCCTCCTACTCCTGATTCTTCTTAGTTACTTTTTCTACTTCTTTCGCTTGACCTTTTTTTGTTGTTGTTAAGTAAAGTCTACCCCAGTGTGGGGCTCAAACTCATGACCCTGAGGCCAAGAGTCACATGCTCTACTGACTGGGCCAGCCAGGTGACCCTCTGCTTGATCATTTTTCATCCTAGGCTACTGGAGCCCTTCATGAACTCTTCGTAAATGCTTCAGAAATGACCATGCTTGGGAGCGAATCTTTCTTAGCCACAGCAATTTCCCACACATGATGCTAAATTCCCTCTGGCTTTGGCCAGTATGTAAGTCTTTACCCATTTTTCGATGAACTTGAGGCTCCATTCACCTTTAAAGACCTTGAGTGGTTAATTCCATGCATGCTATAGATCAGGCAAAGCCACATACGTCAGAGTGAATACTCAAATAGTGCTGAGCTCAGGACTTGGTGTGTGGTAAGTGCTGGGCAAATGCTAAATGCATAAATAAGTAAATCCTGTACCTGGTGTCCTGGACCAGCCTTTGGTTTGCTTATACTCCTTTTCACCGTTATTCAGGCCTTCGTTATGGGCCATAGTCAGTGGTGTGCTGGAGCTGGCTTGCACTGGTTTACATTTACTTGTTAAAATTTCAAGAGTTTTGTGAGCTGGTTGTTAGACATAGTCATAATTAAAAATTAAATGATAGAAACTTATAATTAAATAACTTATTTTTAAAAAACATAGTAACGGGGCGCCTGGGTGGCTCAGTTGGTTAAGCGACTGCCTTCGGCTCAGGTCATGATCCTGGAGTCCCGGGATCGAGTCCCGCATCGGGCTCCCTGCTCAGCAGGTAGTCTGCTTCTCCCTCTGACCCTCCCCACTCTCATGTGCTCTCTCTCAAATAAATAAATAAAATCTTTAAAAAAAAAACATAGTAACGTACTCAAAACTAATCACTTCCTAATGACTTTTCTTTCTTTCTTTCTTTCTTTTTTAGGATTTTATTTATTTATTTGAGAGAGAGAGAGAACACATTGGGGGGTGGGTAGGACAAAGGGAGAGGGAGAAGCAGAGAGTCTGATGTGGGACTCGATGCCAGGATCCTGGGATCATAATCTGGGCCAAAGGCAGACGCTTAACCCACTGAGCCACCCAGGCGCACCGCCCCCCATAATGAATTTTCTACATTTTAATATTATCTCTGTTTTGAGGTTACTTATGACCATTGTATTTATACCATAGGTGGCTCATGGCCACAGAATAGCATGTGGCGGTGGCTCCTTCCACAGCTGTCTTCGTTCAGTGGAGAGAAGTGGAAGCCTCATGCTGCTTTATGTATTACCTTACACTAGGAATGGTCTTCCAACTAATTCTACTGAAATCTTTTCCTTTTAGAAATATTGTTTAATATAGTATACATACAAAAAGTGCATACACCTAACTATATAATTTAATAATTAATTGGTAAAGATTCATGAAACCACTACCCAGGTTAAGAAATAAAATGTGATCAGCATCTCAGAAACCCCTAGGTGCCTCTCCCGAGATAGAGAAAACCCCTCCCCTGATTTAATCTTTTACTTGCCTTTTTTTAATAATTTTGCCACTTCTTCCCATATAACTCCATGCCATGGTTTATTTATTTTTTTAAGATTTTATTTTTCTATTTGGCAGAGAGAGAGAGAGAGAGAGAGAGCACAAGTAGGTAGAGGGACAGTCAGAGGGAGAGGGAGAAGCAGGCTCCCCGCTGAACAGAGAGCCCTGCTCGGGGCTTGATCCCAGGACCCTGGGATCATGACCTGAGCCCAAGGCAGCCGCTTAACCCACTGAGCCACCCAGGCACCCCAGCTGTAGTTTATTTCTGATTTAGAATTTTATATCACTGAAATCATATAGTATGTATATGTGTGGCTTTTTTTCTTTTCAATATTATTGCTATGTGCTTCAGACATGTTGTCATTTTTGTTAAAAAATGAATGCTTGAACTCTTGTGCTAAGCAGGCAGTTGGTCAATTTTAACCAACTTATCCCACTAAACGAAGGTGAAATTCAACCGAGGAGGTAGAAAGGGAGACCTGCATGCCTTCCAGGTGTTTCCAGGTCCTAACTGTCCTCAGGCTCTTTCCATTTTCTTCTCCTGAAGCCGGGCCACCAGAACTAAAGCATTCCCCATTTTGTGCAATGGCCTCATTACCTACATGTTTGCTCTCCTCTCCTCTCTCCTGTGCTCTCAGAACCAAAGTTCTACGGAGGTATAGACTGCACAGCAATCTTCTAAGGGAAACACGAGGCTGGTGGTAGTTGGCCATAGCCTGGGGAGCCCAGGTAGGCACTTGGCATCTACTCGAGGGGGGCCAGTACCATGAACTGGGATGCTCCCTCCCACCTTGTATTGGGGGTCCAGGTCTGCTCTGGCTGGGGCGTATGTAGGGATGGGAGTGGTATGTCAGAACAATGGTGGGTGGCTGGCAAGCTGGTCAGTGCCGAGTGGCTCCCTTGTGGTGTCAGTTCCGTACTCCGTGGGGCTTGGCAGAGGGCATGAGGCGGCAAAGCCAGCCTTCTGAAGTCCTGGAAAAGAATCTGTGTGCAGGAAGGGGAGATCTGGGGAGATAATGTGCATAGATACTTAGTAACTAAAAAAGAAGTTCTCCTTTATTACTAGAGCAGAGTTCTGGAGTCTCTCTGGTGTTCCAGGAATAACCCTTTAGCTTCTGCATTGAAGAAAGCTTACAGTGTTCCCAAGGCAGGTACTGGGGCAGCTTCAGGAATGCTGGCATCTTGCATAGCCTTCAAAGGAGTTGTGGCAGTGACCTTCACCAACAATCAGGGAAGTAACTGGGTATTTTAACATTGCTGCAACAGTGCTCGTGTGCAGTGGCCGAATACCAGCCAAGGGGGTGTGTGTGCGTGGTGGACAACAGAGTCCCTGTTCTCTAAGGACTCTTGATTCTTCCTGCTGGCTTTCAGAAACACACAGATCTCTCTTATTGTGGAGCAAAATAAATCAAAACAAAGCATACTCACTTGACTGTTACAATCTCTAGCTACCATTTTATTTTTCTACCATTGTTCACAGCAAAACCAGTGGCCATCTATACCAATGGCCTTAAGTTCTTACTTCTTCGTGCCCTTTAAACTGATTATTTTCCCAGAGTCAGGAAGACACTGAGGCTAAGAATGAGCTATCTCAGGAAAGGAGCTACTAGAGAAGAAGGGGGAGTTCCTGATTATTACAGGTATGGCTGCTGAAGTAGAGAAAAATTAAGACAAATGGAGAACCCGTCCATGAGCTCCAACCAACATCCAGTAGGAGATCCAAAAAAGGAGAATTGAGAAAACAGAAGAGATGAAAAACAAACAAATGAACAAAATAAATTTTTTCTCTCAGAACAGTTAGAATAAATGAATGATCATATTGGAAGGGCCTATGAAATACCATAATAATAGTTTCTGAATAATAGTTTCTAAAATCTTATACCAAGGATATCCTTGATAAATTTCAGAAGATGATGAATAAAAGGAGGACTAAAAATTATTCATAGAAAAACTACTTACTTACAAAAGAAAAAGAATTACATTGGTTTCAGGCTTTCCATCAATTGCACTAGATGAAAGATAACGATTTAATAACTTTAAGTTCTGAAAAGAAATGTTTTATTCTAGAATTTTGTATCTAGTCAAAAAGACACTTCCAGAAAAGCAAGGAGTCCAAAAACTTTTTCCTTTCATTTACTTTTTTGAAAAATTTATTTAAGGATGTGTCAAGAAAAGTGAAAACAAATCCAAGAGAAAAGAGGATAGATAAACCAAGAAACATTCAAACTGATCTAGGAACATGATAAAATCCTGGGATAACTCAAATTACAACACGAAGATTCCAGAAAGAATGTCTTCAAGAAGAAAGTGAATGATACTACAGCATTTCATCATCAAGAAGTTGTGTTACCTTATGGATATGATTATGATCTGTCTTATCAATGACAGGAAAGAAGGACAATTAGCTCTGGAAAAAGGAATTGCTTGCAAAAAATTATAATCCAGGGACACCTGGGTTGCTCAGTCAGTTAAATGTCTGCCTTTGACTCAGGTCACGATCCCAGGGTCCTGGGATTGGGTCCTGCATTGAGCTCCTTGTTCAGTAGGGAGTCTGCTTCTCCTTCTGCCTGCTGCTCCCCCTGCTTGTGCTCTCTCCCTCTTTCTGACAAATAAACAAAAAAAATTATAATCCAAATGTTGAGCAAACTAAAATATGTTGTGTTTTATTATTATTATTTTTTAATTATTATGTTAATCACCATACATTACATCATTAGTTTTTGATGTAGTGTTCCATGATTCATTGTTCGTGTATAACACCCAGTGCTCCAGGCAGTACGTGCCCTCTTTAATACCCATCACCAGGCTAACCCATCCTCCCACCCCCCTCCTCTCTAGAACCCTCAGTTTGTTTCTCAGAGTCCATTGTCTCGCATGGTTCGTCTCCCCCTCCGATTTCCTCCCCCTTCATTCTTCCCCTCCTGCTATCTTCTTCTTTTTTTTTTTTTTTAACATATAATGTATTATTTGTTTCAGAGGTACAGGTCTGTGATTCAACAGTCTTACACAATTCACAGTGCTCACCATAGCACATAACCTCTCCAATGTTTATCACCCAGCCGCCCCATCCCTCTCACCCCACCCCCCCATTCCGGCAACCCTCAGTTTGTTTCCTGAGATTAAGAACTCCTCATATCAGTGAGATCATATGATGCTTGTCTTTTTCTTTTTCTTTCTTTTTTTTTTTTTAAAGATTTTATTTATTTGACAGAGAGAGACACAGTGAGAGAAGGAACACAAGCAGAGGGAGTGGGTAAGGGAGAAGCAGGCTTCCCGCCGAGCAGGGAGCCTGATGCGGGGCTCGATCCCAGGACCCTGAGATCATGACCTGAGCTGAAGGCAGACGCTTAACGACTGAGCCACCCAGGCGCCCAATGCTTGTCTTTTTCTGATTGACTTATTTCACTCAGCATAATACCCTCCAGTTCCACCCACGTTGTTGCAAATGGCAAGATTTCATTCCTTTTGATGGCTGCATAATATTCCATTGTATATATATTCCACTTCTTCTTTATCTATTAATCTGTCGATGGACATCTTGGCTCTTTCCACAGTTTGGCTATTGTGGACACTGCTGCTATAAACATCGGGGTGCACGTACTCCTTCGGATTCCTGCATTTGTATCTTTGGGGTAAATACCCAGTAGTGCAATTGCTGGGTTGTGTGGTAGCTCTATTTTCAACTTTTTGAGGAACCTCCATACAGTTTTCCAGAGTGGCTGACCAGCTTGCATTCCCACCAACAGTGTAGGAGGGTTCCCAAAATATGATGTATTTTTGAGGGGCACCTGGGTGACTCAGTCAGTTAAGCATCTGCCTTTGGCTTTGGTCATAATCTTAGTGTCCTGGGATGGAGCCCCGAGTCGGGGTCTCTGCTCAGAGGGGAGTCTGCTTCTCTTCCCTCTGTAAAATCTCTTGCTCTCTCTCAAATAAATAGAAATAAAATCTTAAAAAAAAAAAACCAAAATGTGATGTATTTGAGAAGTAAATGACTTTAACTAACTAATTTTTGGCAAAGCTTGTGTTTTAAATAGGTATATAAGACTTCCCATGTATATAAATGAGTTTTCAATCATTTAAAATAATTGTTAAATTTCCCTTTGGGAAGATATAAAAGGAGCTTGGCCAGATATGTAATCAAATGATTACACTGAAGTGTCTACAAAGTTTTAAAGCATATAAAATATTTAGAGAGAAAAAAATTTTTTTTGGTGGAGGTTTTTAATGCTCTGAATACCTCAAAGGAATAATGTAGTAACTGGAAATACAATATCAGAACACAAGTACCTGTTCTCTCTAAAGGAAAATCAGTATATCATAACAGACCAAAGTGATACATTTATGATTGCTTTGCTCTTTTTTTTTCTTTCTTTACAGCAAAGTATATATTCCCACTGCTCTGTTGCTGTAGACATTTCAAGGAGATTGGTATGTTTCAATAGGTTTCCTGTCCTTCCTTCAAAAGAAGCAGAGTGTATGAAAAATCCTAGGCAGATCATTAAAATTGTAATAATACCCCAATGTGGAAGATGAAAGAGGAAAACTCTGCCTCATGCTGGATTTATTTTTAGTACTCAGTGATGTGTTCTTTGTATGGTACTTGGATCAGGTCATCCCGGAAGGAAAGGATCACATTAACATTGGTGTTTGTGGTGAGATATAATATTATTTAGTGGGACCATAGCCTTTGAAACATAGATGAAAATGAATGGAGATGATCCTGCATCAAATCCCATTTATTGAAACCAGCTATTTTGGCGAGCGATGTGCCTGACAATTCAGTGTAAACTCATCTCTTTTTAAACAATTTATTGCCCAATTTCAGATAGCAATCTACTGCTTGATGCATGCCAGACCACATGCAAAGTATCCATCAGACTCGCCTGAGAGTCCTAGAGTCATAATTTATTTGCTTCCACATAATAGAGCCCTAATCTCCCCTCAGATTTTTCTAAAAATGCAAAGTCAATGGGGATAGATATCCTATCTGCTAATGAGAGGTAACTCAGTTATTGATGGCTTTGTTACTTCAAGTGAATCTTAAAGCTGCTGCCCCTCCTTTTTGCTTCTGCCTGACTTTTCCAGTTTTCCCATTTCAGTAGAGCCTCATCAGAGCGGGATTGGAGGAATACATAGGTGGCAGAATGAAGGGAAGCTAATTTTAACACTGGGAGCTTTGGGAAAAGTTTGAGGAGGTAGTTGTAGAAATGATCTAGCAACTAGAAATTTTAATTTCATTTCATACACCATTGGCATTGAATGATTAGCTCTGTTCATGTAAGAACAGTATTTTCACAACGACCATTAAAAACCAAATCGTGCTACTCAGAAATGTTAACAGACAGTGTTCTTTTTGCTAACTGTGATATTGGCAAGATATCTAACTCACTCGGCTTTATTCTCTTCTTACAAAAATAGCATCTACTTCCTTGGGTGGTGGGGAAGATGAACTGAGGTAAGTTATAAAACATGTTCATAATGGTAACTGTGCATATGAAATATAAATACAAAATTACATATTACATAATTTAAGTAACATAAATGTATGACCTTTTAAATAAAAAAAAGGTGCTGAATCTGTTGTTAGATTTTAATTTAAAGATTTCTTTTTTTTTTTAAAGATGTTATTTATTTTTGACAGAGAGAGTATACAAGCAGGGGGAGGGGCAGAGGCAGAGGGAGAAGCAGGCTCCCAGCTCAGCAGGGAGCCCGATGTAGGACTTGATCCCAGGACCCCGGGATCATGACCTGAGCCGAAGGCAGACACTTAACCATCTGAGCCACCCAGGCGCCCCTAATTTAAAGATTTCTCTAATGTTCCAAGTTTCATGTCTAAGCAATTTAATATCTTACTAGAAGACAAGTTTCACCAGATTGCTTTCTAGAACTGAAGCATGAAGTGCTAAGGTTTGCTTTAATTTAATTTACACTTCCTTTCTCTTTTCTGTCCATCTCAATAAGCAATCCTCGCTTTTCTTCCCCTATTGATAGATGCCCCCTGTAGGTCCTGACTGTGAAAACTTGAAGTCAATTACAAATTTGTGCAACTAAATTTTACTCTCAGGAATGCCCATTTTATTTAATAGAAAAGTACTAGAATTCTATTAAATGGTTTTTAAAAAAAGATTTTTATTTATTTATTTTAGAGAGAGAGAGACAGTGTGTGAGCAGGAGGGTAAGGTTGAGGGCAGAGGGGGAGGGAGATGGGAAGCAGACTCCCTGTGGAGCTCAGAGCCCCAGGTGGTGCTCCATCCTGCCACCCTGAGATCAGGAGTTCGGGAGATCACAGTGGAGCAGAAACCAACAGGCAGACACCCAACCGATCGAGCCATCCAGGCACCCCTTAAATAATTTTTTATTACATTTTTATTTTAATCCCAGTGTAGTTAACATACTAGTGTTATATTAGTTTCAGGTGTACAATATAGTGATTCAACAGTTCCGTACATTAGTCAGTGCTCATCGTAAGTGTCAATTTTATTTAACTTTTAAAAAAATCAGCTTTTGGTTTCATTGATTTTTCTCTATTGTTTGTCCATTTCTATTTCACTGATTTTTACTCTGTTTTCTTTCCTTGCTTCCGCTTACTTCGGGCTTACTAGAATTCTATGAAATAATTTTTATAATCAACATTGCAAGTCATAGAAAATGATGTCTGAAAAAAATGTAAAATGTTCCTTAGCTGAAGTATTGCATGTTTAAAGCTTTAAAGCACATGACTATGTATCAATAACACATTTTTTCGAAGACCTGTATTTTTAGAATCAATTTCACCAGATTATTTTCTTGATCAGGCACAGTATTTTTATTTGTTCTCTGTTCTCTTCTTCTGTAATTTTACTTAGAATCATGTTAGTCGTTATTATTCTGCTTTCCATATGTCTTTATTTTTTATTTTTTTAAAGATTTTATTTATTTATTTGACAGAGAGAGACACAGCGAGAGAGGGAACACAAGCAGGGGGAGTGGGAGAGGGAGAAGCAGGCTCCCTGCAGAGCAGGGAGCCCGATGCGGGACTCGATCCCAGGACCCTGGGATCATGACCTGAGCTGAAGGCAGTCGCTTAACCAACTGAGCCACCCAGGCGCCCTCCATATGTCTTAATATCTCCATATTTTGCATTTCTCTGTCCTCTCTGTTTCATTCTGGGTAATTTGTGTGTGTGTGTGTGTGTGTGTCTGAGTGTGTACTAATCATTAATTCTCTCTTTAGCTGTGTTTTGTTTTTAGTCTAGCCCACTGACTGAGCTTTCAATCTCAATGTTATCTGTTTCCTTTCTATAAGTTTTATTGCAACTATATCTGCCATTCTTCACAATCTCTTTTTGATAGATGATCTCTGACTTTATCTATTTCCTTAATCACTTAGTATGTAGTTCTGTATTTTATAGCTACTGACTGAGCCACCCAGGCACCCAAAACACATATATTTCCAAGTCATCATCAAACCACCCAACAAACTGAGCTAATCTTTTTTTTTTTTTTTTTTTTTATTCATGAGAGACAGAGAGAGAGAGAGGCAGAGGGAGAAGCAGGCTCCCAAGGAGCAGAGAGCCCGATGCGGGACTCGATCCCAGGACCCTGGGATCATGACCTGAGCCGAAGGCAGATGCTTAACCATCTGAGCCACCCAGGCGCCCAAACTGAGCTAATATAAGACCAAATTGAGGGGAGGGGTAGTGTCCTCAGTTATGGTCCAGCACTTATGTGGCTGAATAAATACATAGTAGACCTCTTTCCAGTAATCAAGCCAGCTGATGTCAAATGGCAGATTGAAAACCTCAGCAGAACTACTAAAGTATTTTAATTTGAAAATTTATAGTATCATCAGTTCCTATAAAACAATCATCTCCATAAACCTTTAAAATAAAAATCTTCTTTTTATTGAAATTAACTTTCCCATTATACTCAATAACTACTATGTTCTGCGGTGGGGAGGCACAAACTCATATTCTCAGAAGCCTGCTTTTTATTTTTAAGTATGTAAAAATCCCAGTGAAATTCCAATAAAAAGAGAAGGCTCATAATCTAGGAGTCTAAATTTTACAGGTTTTCTCTCGCCCAAAACAAGTTCTCAAAATATATGGAGGTTTTAGTTCATGAGAAGGATTATGGCACAATTTGCAGGAAGTAGTCTTTCCAAAGTGCTAATTATGAATCTGTAACTGGTTTTTAAATTTTAATGGATTGAATTTTTATTTGATAATAACAGTCATATAACCACTGTGTGCTGGGTCCCAAGGAATTCCAAAGCAAATAAGAGACAGGTTCTCTGCCTTTCATTTGCTTACAGTCTGGCAAATCAGGAAGAAGCAATTAAGCCGCAAATTTTACAACACATGAGGGGCAAAGAAGGGGCTATATGATTTGTATTTGGGCATTTGACAAGCTAAGTCCCAGTTAATAAACATACCAGTAGATACATATTTATAAAACTTATGTTTTAATAAAGCTTAAAAGAATATACAAAAAATATTAATTTAGTGGTTACTTCTGGGTGGTGGGATTAAGTGTAAATTTTACTTTCTCTTTTGTCCCTTTAAAACATATGTTCTGTAAAAAACACAAATTACACCTTAATAATCATTAAAAATCATATTGTTTAAGTATTCAACAAGGAATGGCAATGACCCTTTTAAGTAGGGATTAAAGCATTGTCTTTTAGCTTGTGGCCTGACACAGACCCCATGCTTCTTGCTAGGGGTACAATGGTGAATAAGTTATTACAGTTCTACATTCATGGATCCTAGTTGCCCAGTGGACAAGGCAATTATTATTATTGTTGTTATTATTATTATTATTTGGACAAGGCGATTAAATGAACAGTTACAAGTGGGGAAGTACTGGACTGTAATTAATAGTTGTTGAGAATTCTATCTGCTGTTCTATTAACATGTAGGATGTTATAATGAAAGCAAATCTCAGACCAAATATTGTGACACAAATTTTTATTAGTAGGCAGTCACTAAAAATGCCATCCAATCTGAGCTTATTAAAGTCCTTTCGGTACTCAAACACGTATCTTTTTTTTTTTTTTTAAGACTTTATTTATTTATTTGACACAGAGAGAGAGAGAGTGCACAAGCAGGGGGAGCAGCAGGCCGAGTGAGAGGTAGAAGCAGGTTCCCTGCTGAGCAAGGAGCCCGACCCGGGGATCATGACCTGAACCAAAGGCAGACGCTTAACCGACTGAGCCACCCAGGAGCCCCAACAAGAGCTGTTTTTAAAAAAAGGAATCCTCACGGTGACTCTATTAAGAATGCATAACTATTACTTCCTCCCCATTTTTTACATATGAGGAAGCTAAGACTTCGATTGAAGTAACTTCTTCAGGATTCCATAGTTTATGTTCCCAAGTGTCATGAGGTCTGCAGCCTATTTTCAGCTGGTTTGGCCAAAGGGCAGGTGGGTCTGTGTTTGTGTTTATCTGTACCTCTATCTCTCTACATTATCAGTGTGGCAAACTATTAACTGTGCTTATTGAACTTTTCTTTCAAATTTACTAAAGGACTAAAAATTTCCAAAATTGAAAGAAAGGGTACACAACAGGTAAGAGTTGGGCTTCAAATCTAAATCTAACACCAAAATTCACATACGTAACCGCTTGGCTACAGCCATCTTGTTCTAGATGGTCTTATTGTCTGGGCACAGGTATCATTTTATATGGGGAAACAGGAGCAACATATATGGAAAAATATTACACAAACCTACTGAAAAGTCCTGATTCTCTTATAGCATCAATGGATTTTTAATTTTTTTTAAAGATTTTATTTATTTATTTGTCAGAGAGAGAGAGCGAGCGAGAGCACAAGCAGGGGGAGCGGCCGGCAGGGGCAGAGGGAGAAGTAGGCTCCCCATTAGCAAGGAGCCCAATGCGGGACTCGATCCCAGGACCCTGGGATCATGACCTGAGCAGAACGAAGGCAGACGCTTAACCCACTGAGCCACCCAGGCGTCCCTCAACAGACTATTTTTAAAAATTATACTCAATTTGGACCTTTGGAGCAGTGGATTTGTAAACCTATTTTGTATCTCCTTTCTGATATGTGCTCAATTTGACTGATTGATTTGTCATTCAAGGGGTATTTATTAATTACCTACTATATACTCAGCCCTGTGGTAGATCTAGCTACCACAGAAAAGTTCGAGTTCAAAGTACCTCTCCACCTTTTAAAGAGTGTAGAGTTGTTTTCTCCTTTTCACCACCATCCTGGTGTGTGTGGTTGACTGTTCTTCACAATGTCTTCTTAAAAGAACTTTCAGAATCAAGCGATTCCTGGCCAAGGATACAAAAGCAGAATCATCTCATTCCCCCAGTGGATTTGGATGAAAACTGGTAATAAAGTCAGGTACAACTCCAAAAGGAGGCACTGGAGAAGAACCAAGCTGGGTCTATAAGGCATTGCACATCATGAGATGGCGCATGTAATTGGCACACATATTTAAGCGGCGCGAAGATCACATGTTCCTATCCTATCATTCTGTCAACATCCCTCCTACCTGGCCAAAAGACATGTTTTATCAGGGAAATGATTTTTCTCTGTTACTATGCCTCTACACTAGTAGGTTGGTTCAGTAATAAATGTGAGACCTTTCAGCTGGAAAAAAAAAAGAGTGTAGAGTCTGGGTAAATACACATGCTAATACATGTAAAATGAGAATGACCAACACCAATCCGAATATATGAGCAGAATTTTAATATAGACTCTAAGTGCACTAAGAAGGAAAAAGACAGAAATCAATGCTGTTGGGCTCCTGAGTGGCTCAGTCGGTTAAGCATTTGCCTTTGACTCAGGTCATGATCCTAGGGTCCTGGGATCGAGCCCCGCATTGGGCTCCCTGCTTGGTGGGGAGTCTGTTTCTCCCTCTACCCTTCGCACCTGCTTGTGCTCCCACTGTCTCTCATGCTCTCTCTCTCAAATAAATAAATAAAATCTTAAAAAAAAAAAGGAAATCAATGCTGTTAGGAGTAATCAGGGGATTTTTCATGAAGAAGGTAATCTTAGAATTTCTTTGAAAGATGTGAAAGTTTAGAAAAGGACCTTCCAGGTGGGAACAATATAAACAGTGACACATGAGTATTTCGTGTTTATGGGACAATGACACGGCCTTTTAGCAAGAGTATTTACAGAAAGGTATATAATAGTGGGATGGGTTGAATTGCAAGCTATTAATTGTAAGGCGAGTGAGTAGTTCATTCTTGTTATCCGAGGAAAAAAATAAACTTTTGAAGGTTATATTTATCAGAGGTGTGCATAATAAAGCTTTCTTTTGGAAAATCTGCATTCTCTGCTTTTATTGTTGAGGTCTCTGTCAGAACTGCTTTCACTGAGTTGGATTTTTGTGTTACAATCAAGGCTTTCAATAAGAAACTCTTACACAAATCCGTCTTAGTAAACTCCTTCCTACAATCGCTGCAGGGATGTTGACAAATGCCTCGTCTGCCACACCCCTCAGGGACCCTTCTGTGGGGGACAGGAACTTTTCTCCCCTGCTCTTGATTCTATGTGGAGGAAGCTGCAAAGTGGGACGCTCCGCGAATCTCTTTGCCCCTCAGTGGCTGCTCTCCTGGGGAGGAAAGGATAAATCAGACTGGTGATTTGGGAAGGAAGAACTGAGCAGGGGTAGCTCATTCTCTTCCTCTCCTTTTTGGAAGTGAGTCTGTCCACAAAATGTGCCCTCAACTGCCCTCTGCTATCCTGGAAGCTGAACAGTAAAGGGGCAGGCCCTGCCTCCACTGGAGGCCACTGGGCAAGGACTGGGCTGAGAGAGTCTATCCAGCCCTGGGTTCAGGGTTTAAGCTCACTTGTCTGCAGATGTAAGTCACGTTGTCAAGCATCAGCTCTATCAGTGATAATGTTGCTCTTTTAGCTTCATTGGCTTAACCTTCGCTCTTTTCTTCTAATGTCTCAGTTGCTACAAAACCTGAATAGAAAGAAGGTTGCTAATTATTGCTAATTATTGAGCCTCTTCAACCCCCCATCACCTTACAAAAGCAATGTTCATACTGCATCAAGAGCTATGGAATGTAGGTCTCCCATTTCATTTTCTTCATCAGATTGTTCAAAACCAAATCTTTACTAACTTAGAACAATTATATGTGCTTTTACAGGCTACCTAGCTGTATTTTATTCCTCCCTGATACTGTATTTGTATTTTCATTTCTATTTTCTGTCATTCTGATTTTTTAAATAATAAACCATTTTGTTACATGAGCTCTCTATATGCCACCTCAAATATTTCTGTGGGATTAGGGCAAGTTTAAATCACATGATATTTCCATGATGGACTGACAGGCCCAAGAGACTGGCTGGGTAGAGAAAAGAAAGGGGAGGAGTTAATTAGAAATGATTCAAAATCTTATGTAAGTGACCATAAGAAGAGGGCATCACTGTGAGACCTCACCATCTTGCAGATGGCAGGGGACAGTTCTCCAATGAACAAGGGACATCTGAGTGGAAATGCCCAGAAGACCGGGCAAAGTTTCCCCACTCAGGCAAGTGGGGAAATGAGAACAAATTGCTACAGAATGGACGAGTAGGGTGGACACACACATACACATACACATGGGGGGGTGGGTGGGTGCGAAGAGAGAGCTCACATTTATGTTTATTCTTTGGGGGAATCTCCATAGTTGGTATAAAGAAAAAGGAAAAGAGGAAGTAGGACTGGAGAATAAAATGAGAAAGAATCAGCCAAAGAAGGAGAAAGTAAGGTTGTCGAATCACGGGAAGGAGCAGGTAGTTAACATGTAAATACTGCATGTTTTGCCAACTGCAAAAGAAAGTTTTAGGAAAGTGATGATTATAAGCCCATTACTAGGCAACAATTTCTTTGAAACATTTTATCTTGTGTTAGTTTACCCAGTCCAGGAATATTTATATAGTGCCTGGAATAATACTATATAACTTGTGCTTTGTTCATAATAAGCACTAAATGAAGAATTTGGTGGATGAACATAGGCTGCTGGTATGTTACCTAGGGTGGTCTTCCCCACAAGGCTCTCACCTAAACTGGAAGGCTGACTGTGAGTACACAGTTTGTGGATGAGTGTGTCAGCTGGAGAGTGTGAGCACGAAGTATGTAGCCAAGCTGGCCCGTCTCCTGGGCTGATTAAGTAAGAAGCAACTAATTCTGTGGTATCCTCATCCACACTAGGAACACTGTCCTTTCCAGGCGCATTGTTCAATTTGTTTAGAAAGCCTTTCTTTGATTTTAGTCTCGGGGAGAAAATGCTCCCGCTGCCAGTCGCTTTGCACAGGCGAGGGGAGGCGAGTGGGTGGGGCGGGGGTGGGGCGGACCAGTGCAGCTGCGCTGTAGCGGGTCCTTTGATCAGCTGCTTTCTGCCCCCTTCCTACTGTGATTCTGGGTTTGGAGCTTCTCCGGAGCTGGGCTGGAAAGAATGGCTTCCACGTCCACTGCAGCCTCCTCTGTACATTCTTGACTGCAGCCTGTCTCCCCACCTCCCTTTATTCCATCTGCAAAATTCCACCTGTTTTCTGTTTTCTAGAAATCATTCAAATCCTTGCTCTGGTAATGTCACTCCTTCCTCTTGAGGCTGCTCTAAATGTATTCTCTCTCTCTCTCTCTTTTTGTTTTTTTGCAGTAATTATTGTCATTTCAATTGGATCTTTGCAGGAGTGGGTACAAATGTATTTATTTGTCCAATCTACCATCTTGAACCTGAAGTCAATTCTCAACTTAAAAATAAATTGCCAAGACCTTCACCTTGCTATTGGTTTCCTTGTGAACATTTGAAATGTCTTTATCTCCCAAACTGCATTTATGATGATAAAAAACATTTCCCCTAAAAATTTATTATTTCTAAGGGCTAAAGCTTCTGATCAGCAAAATTAAATTATGGCATCAAATGAATTGATACAATTCCATGAAAGGACAAGAAATTTGATATTTTTACTTTCTAACACAGCTATTGTGTAGGAAAATATGTTATTAATGTCAAGAGCTGATAAAGATATTTCAAATATTTATCAAACAGTAGTTATGTCTAGGCACTCTCCTGGACTCTGGATGTATTGGTGAACAAAATAGATGCTGATAGATGCCTGACCTCAATGCATTTAGAGATTACTGGGAGAGAAAATTCATTAAATTCACACAAGTATAAAGAAAATTGTGATATGTCTTTCAAAGGAAAAGTATAGGTTACGATGAGGAAGGATAATAAGAGAAGCCTAATCAAGTTTGGAGGAGCAGGAAAATTTCTCTTTAGAGATGTAACATTTAAGTAGAATCCTGAGAAATTAACTATTAGCAAGGGGAGTATTGGAGGTGATGGAAGAGCCCGTCAGGTGCCCAGTGTGAGAGGAATGGGCTAAGAATAGAGAAGAGTGGCCCAAGATGAGGCTGGAGAGAAGAGCAGAGACCAAGTTAAAGTCCTGCAGAGTCTTAGATTATATCCTGAGAGCTGTCAAAAGATTTTACCCTTGGCATTAACTTGATTGGGTTTGTACTTTTAAAAGTTTGCTCTTTTCAGCTCTGGGAAGAACAAATTTGTAAGGTGGTGCTCTTGCAGTAGTAAAGGTGAGAGATGATGGTGGCATGGCCAGAAAATGGCAATACACACTGGAAGAGGTAGATGCGATATTGGGATAGATTGAATTGAGCTGTATGTACATTGTGTTGAATTTCTAGAACTTTGTGATGGTTGTGGTGGGTTTAGGAAGGGGAGTTGTCATGGATGACTTCTAAGTTTCTGACTTGGGCAACTGGTGAGATTGAAAGGCCACTTACTGAGATGAAGCATAGAGAATAAGGATGAATTTTGGGGAGAAAAATTAAGAGTTTTGCTTCTAAGTTTTATTCGGAAGAGACAGAGAGCTCCAAGTAAAAATATCAAGAAGGCACTTGGATTTGTGGATCTGGATCTCAGAAAGGAGAGTGTGGCTAGAGACATAAATTTAGGAATTGGCATCACATAGATGTTATTTAATGCAGTAGGAGTGGAGGATATCAGGGAGAAAGAGGGAAAAATAAAGGAAGGCTGAAGACCCAAGACTAAGTGCTGAGGACCTCAACATTCAGAGGCTGAAGAGGAGGAGAAGCTACTCTGAGAATTTGAAAAGAAGCAGAGAGGTAGAAAGAAAAACCAAAAACGGGTGAGTCGATACCAAGGTTTCCAAGAGCAGAGAGTATTTTAAGAAGGGAGAAATAGGGGCACCTGGGTGGCTCAGATGGTTAAGTGTCTGCCTTCGGCTTAGGTCATGATGTCCAGGTCCTGGGATCGAGTCCCACATTGGGCTCCCAGCTCAGTGGGGAGTCTGCTTCTCCCTCTCCCTCTGCTTCTCCCCTTGTTTGTGCTCTCTCTCTCTCTCAAATGAATAAATAAAATATTTAAAAAAAGAAGGGAGAAATAAATGGTAACCTCCTTAAAATATTCCTAAGAAATCTTCTAAGTTCAAGGATCCACATGACCTTTTCCCTGTAAAAGTTTAAGAGAAGGTGAAATCACATCCTAACACCAGGGAGAGAGATTCTGGGGGTGGAGCTGGGCCAGTGGGCAGGTGGTCTTGGTGGTGTGTATCACTGGTTGTTGGGAGAACAAGTAAAGAAAATGTGTCTCAAGGATCTGGCTTATCTAGTATCTTTCCCACCTCCTACCCTCAAACATCTTTGCTGTCATAATCTCAACAACTATTATGCTAATATATATTCAAGAAATTGTGGCGAAGGCAGCCCCATTGGAGAATTTCTCAAAAAGAGTAATCTCACCTCGTATTCCTATCCAATCACACTGGTCTGGACCAGGTTAACAACAACAAAATTTGTTAATACACACGGTTTTGGGGATAGGAGAGCTCATTTTTACCTCAGGTTTTCGGACTGATTAGCAATGTCATGTGAATCACTCAGATAAGAACTTGTGTCTTTCACTGTGAAGAACTGAACATTACTTGAAAATTGAGTATCAACTTCTGTTGAGTCTTTCTTCCTCCTGCCAGCTTAACATACTTACGAAGATGAGATTCTAAAGTATTGTGATGGTTTTTTGCATGTGGGTTTTTAGATCAGCATTGTGACCAAAGATTGCATTTCTAAGTGTTTTGTAGTTCTGCAAGTGTGCTAGAAAAGATTAGGTTGAATCATACGAAATTGTCATTTGTTTGGTAAAAAAATGGTCAAACGCAGGCAGTTTTAATATGGTTCAACTTAATACTTGATATGTTACTTGTAGTTTACTCCAGCTCCTATTGTTGTTCAAGTCGTCTCAGTTACTGTGAACTATGATATGTTAACTTGCACTAAATTTAATTTTACTTTGTAGTACTGAACATGACATTTTGAATTTTTATCTCCTTTTGTACTTTCTTTGTTAAATGGTTTCAGACAGCTCTAAGGAAGGAACGCAATCCAGAATATAGTGAACAGTTTTTAAGTTTTACCTATCCTCTTCTATGGCTTTCCTTATACCCAGGATGTAAATGTACTGGATTTCATAGAATCTCATTCTGTTTTTCTGAGTTATTTTCCAGTATTTTCTTAGGGAATGAAAGAAGCAGTTCAGAAAGAGTCCTGTGGCTATCTTGAAGGAAACTAGCTATCCTTTTATTACTTTTCTCAGGCCAGGTGATCTTCAGCTATTTTATGAGGAATTTCATAAGGGAGCAAATTTCCAGTGCTTAATAGTGGTCTACTAAAAGGTCTTCATTCTTAAGCAAGCTTTATGCTTAAGAAGCTTTTATGTAGCTTTTATGTAGTTTAATTTATCTTCAAACTTAACTGAGGCTGGAATTGTTTTTTTTTTTTTGCCTGTCAGGTTGGTAATTTTTGAAAAATGGGAATAGATTCAATGCTCATTAAGATTAGGTATTTTATATATGTATGTATATGTGTGAAAATAAGAATTTAGGGTTTTGTTATTGCGTAAATAAGTAAGTGATATTCTAAGTCAGGAAGTTTGAGTTATTTTTACTTGTGTGCACATGTTTTAAATTTGAAAACTATTATTGGGAACTAAATTGAAAATGAAGTTAGCAAGGACCTATTTGTTTCTTGCTTCTAATACAGACAGCACATTTGGAAAAACATAGATTTGGCAGTTCACAATCTAGGGACTCTGAAATGATATACACAGTTGCATTTTCTTGAGATTATGCATATAATATCCTTCAGAAGATTAGGAAAACAGAGAGAAGAATAAAGAAAATTGAAGCCCCTTGTACTTTTGCCACCAAGAAATAAACCCTATTAATGTTATGGTGTGTTTTCTTTTCTCATATACAATGGAATGTGATGATTTAGACTGTCTTTATTTATTTAGTTTTGTCTTTGCTTTGCTGCAAATGAAAGATAGTATACAACTGTTTCTTCTTATCTTCTGGAAGGGGTTGAAGATGAAACTCACCCTACATTCACGAAAAGGGAAGTGTGTTTTTAATTGTTAAAGATATGGATTGTGGGTTTAATGGAGCTTCTGGGTCATTATAAAAGATAAGAGGAGTGTAAGTTTTGAGGAGGAATGGGGTGCCACTGAAGAAAGCCTGAAGGGAAGAGATAAGTTGGGGTAGCACGTGGCATGGGGTGGTGGAGAAGTAAGGAAGACTAAGAAGATGTATGTATTAAGATGGGAAATTTTCTCCAAGAAAGGAGAGGACCCAGTTTCTGGGAAGTGCCTGATGAGTGGGCCTGACAAAGAGATGCTGTAAAAGGCATTATTTAATTTACCAGGTTGTACATTGGACCTGAATGCCCATGGGTAACAGCCTCTCCTAGCCTCCCAGGGCCCACAGCGGGGGCTGGAGCCTTTCTCTCTTCACAGCAGGGCCAGAGAAGGGTTCGTTCTGTTTGTATCTAGTGTGTCACTCATTGACTACACAGCAGAAGTGACCTTGTCCATGCCACAAGATGTTGCTCTGTCCCTGTTTGGGTGTCCTCTGTGGACATCTCTCCAACAATGGCCTGGGAGTCTTTCTTAGTTTGGATTCTCCTAGAAGTAAATTCTGATATGAATATTAGAGTAAAAGAAATTTATTTAAGGATAATTCTAGGACACCTGGTAAGAAGGTGGGGCGGGGGTGGGGGGCTGCTCTGCTTGGGTGGCTCAGTGGGATAAATGCCTGACTCTTGATTTCAGCTCAGGTCATGATCTCAGGGTCCTGGGATTGAGCCCCACATAGGGCTCTGTGCTCAGTGGGGAGTCTGTTTGAGGATTTTGTCTCTCCCTTTCCCTCTGCCCCCCATCCCAAGCTCTCTTTCACGCTCAAATAAATCTTAAAAAAAAAAAGAAGGTGGGAAGGTGAAATAGGGGAGAGATAACAGTCAATAAAGGGAAAAAATAAAAAAATGAAGCAAGTTACCCCTGGATAACTGGAAGTCTCTGAGAGCTCTAGGAAGCTGTGTAGAACACACATCTCAGAGTCATTACCTCCAATGTGAAGGGAACTATGGTATTTGTACCCCATTTCCATTCAGTCATTGGTTGTTGATTCTGGGGGTTGGTGTTAATTCTCTGACACTTCTGATTTGCCTTGTCCGTGGACAGAGGGGTTCAGTTGGAAGTCAGTTTCAGGAACTACAGTGGTGAAATTTGAGGGTATATGGGTGGGGCACCAACAACATCTACTGTGGTCTGCCCCTTGCACCACTTAGACCACTCATGTGCTCTGATTAGTTCATTCCATTCTGTCACCGATTCTTCAAGGTGGTGGCTAGTCATGAATTCTAAAAAAAATTTCAACAGATGCCTTATAAATCCCTTGAGCTCCAAATATAACCTTGTCCTTATTATGCAGAAGAAATTCTGGGTTCCCATGAGAGTCAATTACTCTTGCCAGTTTATTAACTCATGTTGTCTGTTGTTGTCTCAGCACGAACAATAAAAATGGCTGGAAGGCAGTCATTGTTATAGGTTTAGTGGTGTCCTACTTTGTCCTTTATTGTGTTTTCCCTTACACACAAACCGGGATTTCTAGTCCAGCCGACCCTAAAGTTTCAGGAGAAGTAAGTGCAAACTCTTTAAATAAATAACTGGGATTAGTAGTAAGAAGGGCCACTCTTATTCTCATCCTTTGGTACCTTAGCTATTGAAATGGAGCAGCAGGTAATTGTCATTAGTTGAAAGCATATACTGCATCCCAACCTCTAGGGTACCATGCCTTAGCTGGTACCTCAACTGTGTCTTTACAGTGCTGTTCTAACACCCTAAAAAGCCAACAACTTCTGGCACACAGTATATGGTAGGCCCAGTGCATCTCATGGCCATGTACTCAGGGACACATCTCTTTCACCATAAAGTGCCTAGGCAATGTTGTGTAGGATCTCCTTACAATAAACTAAACACTCTGTTAGCTCCTAGATCATGGTGTCGGCTGAGGCACTGCAAGAAGGAAAGCAAATCCATCCCTAGAGTACGTATCAATTTTAGTAAAGACCAATTTCTGGCCCTTGCAAAATAGAGTCCAATGTAATCAATTGTCATCAAGAAACTGATTGGTTTCCTCAAAAGATGATACTATCTAGAAGTGTTTCGACATCTGTTTCTTTTGTGGACAAGTAGAACAGTCAGCAGTGGTAGTAGCTGGATCAGCTTTTGTGATATGAAACCCATAGTGTTGGTTCCATATAGTCTCCATCCTTGCCACATGGCTACTCCATTCATGGGCCCATTGTATAAGCATTGAGATGGTTGATGACAGACTTTGATCTCCATTAGATAAGTAATTCTATACACCTGGGTGTTTAGAGCCACTTTTAGTGGTAAATACTTCCTCATGGGCATTTTTTTTTTTTTGCATATCAGATCTGCACATTTATGTCCCACTCCTGTAGGTCTATCTTTATCTTCATTCCTCAGATCTCAAAGTCTCCAATCTTCCAATTTTTTGAAAAAATACAATGATTCAACAATTTTATACATTACTCAGTACTTACCATGATAAGTGTAGTCACCATCTGTCACCAAACAATGAATGCTATTACAATCTTATTGACTATATTCCCTATGATGTACTTTTTATATTTATATTATTTTATGACTGGAAGTTGTTCCTCTTAATCCTCTCCAGTCTTCCAATCTTGCTCCATCCTGGCCTCTGAGGAATGAGCTAAGTTATCTGCCAATGCCCTAAGAATCCAAATATATCCTACCTCAGACCACTCTCTCTCTCCACACTTAGCTAAGAACTAAGTATATTGACTTTTACTCCTGTGAAGATTCTCCCACAGCATTATCTTTTAGGTTACCTCTGACTTGGGCCATAATGTAATAGCTTCCTATTTTCTACCTAAACCAACAAATGAAGCTGATGCATTCATGAACAAAGCCCAGGATTTTTCTTCCTTCCTCAACTGATCATAGGAGACCCTCCATGAAGCCAGAGGTACAATAAAGATTGGTGACAGGGGGTCTTTTCATATAACTTACTGTGATTTCTGGATCTGCTGGAGCCCAATCCTAAATATACTGTTTTTTTTTTTTAAGATTTTATTTATTTATTTGAGAGAGAGAATGAGAGAGAGAGAACACATGAGAGGGGATAGGGTCAGAGGACGAAGCAGACTCCCTGCCGAGCAGGGAGCCCGATGCGGGACTCGATCCAGGGACTCCAGGATCATGACCTGAGCCGAAGGCAGTCACTTAACCAACTGAGCCACCCAGGCGCCCCTGTTTTTTTTTTTTTTTATATGATGGACTATCACTCTGCCCACTTGAACTTATGATTTGGAGATTTAGACAATGCCCAGTCTCAAGATAGGCAGCTTGGGTTGCATATTCACTTTATATACCATGGTTAGGAATCCAGTATTTATGAAGGTCCAAAAGCATGCTAGAAGCTACTTTTTGGAGAGTGAATAGTTCTTTGCTATGAAGTTCTTTTGTCTTGTTTCAGAATTGAAGAGGCTAGCACTGTGAATCTTTATAAGGCTTGCCAGAGACTCTACAATAGCCCCATTGGGTCTGCCAGGAGAGTACCCCCATATTAAATTTTTTTTTCTTTACCCACTATTGTATTCCATTGTGTTTGGTTCAGTACCATAAAGATCCATTCCAAGGCATGTTCTTCTAGTTCTGGCCAATACATAGTAGCAGACCTTACAGTTCTTTTGATAGATAGCCCTTTTCCCCCAGTAGCAGGGACCCAAGTTTGATTATGCTGAGACTTGGCCCTAGTTATTGGCCTGGAAGCAGTCAGGGGAGGTGTGGACAAATCTTGAGGAGGCAAATATTACCTTGTGAGACATATGCCACGGGTGAGGATTTTGCATGATCTGAAGATAAGAGAAAGATGCTTCTTAGTAGGGGGTTTGGGCAATTTCTGCCAGCCCAGAATGTTTGGTGGAACGTGATATTCAAGTTTCTCAAGTGCACCTAGCCAGATGCTCCTGTCCCAGTTTTTGAATCCCATTCTTTCTATATCCAGGGTCTTCTCTAGATCCTGGGCTTCTGAATTCAGTTTTTCATTGTAGTTGCTAAGCTCACATTCAGGTTCTGTGCCTTATATTCAGCAGTTGCCCTTTCAGCTGCAAGAGTTAAGGGTCTCTAAAGCCTATCATGGAGGCCTTCTTTTCGTTCTCACAGAGTGCTCTGATTGGCTGACCTGAGCCTATCAATATCTTTCCTTTAGTGTATAGATATTTAGCACCAATCAACTAACCAACAAACCTGATAGTCCTTATGATATCTCTCAAGTTCTATGCATGTTGCATAAGCAAATGCATCCTCTTCTACCTTAATCTCATCCCAATTCACCGCAGTTGAGAGTCTTCATAATTATGATGCCACAGCTAACTGTAAGTTATCACTTCTTGCACCTGGCCACCATCCAATTCCAGAACCTATCAGAAGGATCTGCTTCCTAGAACCATTTCTGTTACCAACCGTCCCACTCTGGGTTTCCACAGAAGCATACACTGAGATGAAGATTTGGTACAGTCTTTGGGGGTGATCTTAGGAAACCCCAGCAATTGTTGAGTTATTGACCCAGTTAGCTTTATGGGTAACTAGAGCTTAATCCTGCTGGGAGAACACAAGGAGTCAAGAGAGAACATGTGTCTCAGAGTTATCTCACTGGAGAAATGAGAGAGCTGGGTTATTTATACTACTCTGGGTGGCCATTGGTTGAATTCTGGCACGGATGGAAGGTGCTATCAGGCACATCCAGCTTGTTCTAGGTGCAGACAGAGCAGACTCTGGATGCCAGAGAAAGCCCCAAGGCAGGTGGAAGTCAAGCAATATACTCTGCACTTGTTAAGACCTGAGAAGATACAGTGGGGGCACTGACAGTCCCTGATTTGGGGCCCAGTAACTCAACAGAGGACCCTGGACACCTGGTGAGCTTGTGGGTCACATAGATACTTTGGGGGTGTCTGAACTCACCATGTTTGAGATCCCCAAGCTGGAACATGGCTAGATGTTTTACCTATACATGCTGCACGTACAATTTTGTACTCCTTCTTTTCCACTTAATATTATATAGGGAGTATGGTCATATTACATGAAGTATTATTAAAAACATGTTTTTTAGGTGCCGTCAGGAGTTTCATCATTAAATTAGGAGGCAAGTTATGTTCCTTTATTGACAATTTTTGGAAATTAAAAAGCATTACACCATGTTGATAAACATCTTTCTATGGCTGTCTATGGATAGTTTTGAATCTGTAGACTTAGAATGCACCCCCTGTTTTAAAAGAACGCCAAGTGCAAACTGAAGTCCGGATTTAATATGCGTGTATGTACTTCATTATTGAAGAGCGTTCACTCTCCCACCCTGTTACTGCTCCCTCCTGGCTTGTTGCACCATGTGTGTGAGTGCTCCTGGTAGACAAATTACTTCCCATCCCGGGCCTTGATCACTTGTATGGAGTAGTGCTTAAGAAATAATTGCTTTCGGGATCTCAAAGTACTCAGACCTAATGAATTCTTCTGGCATCTTCTGAAGTAGTCACAGGACTTGTGACTGACGTACCAAAAAATTCCGTGGGCAGTAAAAATGTATAACTAGGGCAGGACCAAGATGCAAAAGGAGTTCTGTGACACCCAACACAATCAACCTGTTTATAGGTTCATTCAGTGTGCATAATGGGAGGTTTCTAGTTTCTTGCCTGTGGAGGTGGGGTGGGGTTGGGTTTCCAGATAGCTGTGGACAAGGTGAGGGAGCACTGAAGGGTAAATAGCACAGGGCCTACATGACACAGCAGACCTTTAGAAACTTCATTCCCCAAAGAATCGGCCAAGAAAAGGGCATTTCGTCATGCACGTGAAGCAGCCTTTCGGGCGCATAAGTTATGCACTGAATGAGCTCAGAGGGGCTCAAAAGCATAAAGAAACTTTGTTTAATACAGGCTCTGTGACTCTTCCCTGCCCCTGGCTCTTGCATGACATTTCAAGCAGGTTTCACAGTTTTTAAGTTATTTTTTCAATAATCCTCTTGTTTTAGCACTAAGATCCCAGTCTCGTCTAGCAAGCACATAATTCCTGTTTAGTCCACTGTTGTACAAAAATAAAGAATAAACCCAATTTACTTCAAATTCACTTCCCTAGATCAAGCCTGCTTCAGGCTTATAAGCCTGCTGTGGGAGAGGCGGCTCTGGTCAACTTCTTGCTCTTGATGTATGTCCTTCCCCCTGTGAAGCTACCTCCTCCGACCCCTCCAGAGCTGGCCCGGTCAGAAAGCAGCTCAGGAGGAGAGGCGCTGCTGTAGGTAGCTTGTGCAGGTGCCGTCTGGGGATGGGTCCCTTGGGATTTTGTGCATGTGTGGTTGCTGGTTCTTTTTCTCCTCCAGCTGTGGCTCTCTTCCCTGTGGCTTCCAGGATGTGGGCATGCCTCTCTTCCCATGGGAAGTAACGAGTCCCCCCTACCCTGGGGCTTTGGGTATGTTGCACTAGGCAAGACCCTCTCTACTTGTTGAGGTCTCTGTCCTTCCAAGTAGTCTAGGGTTGACTCTTTAAAAAATTACCATGAATCTGCTTCCTATAGCAGAGTCTACATCTAGTCTCCAGAGCGACTCACATCTTTCCTGAATTGGTAGTGAAGCAGCTCACTCCCAGGACAGCCCCTTCTCTTCAAACAGTCACCTTTTTCTTCAGCTTTGCCTGGTGGGATGAGTTTTGATTTTTAAAAGTTGAGGGGACACATGTCAAACTTTTCTAGAAGTTCTTCCCATTTGCCTTGAGGTTATGAAGATTCATACCCCTCCTCACTGCCAAGGAAAGGAGAGAAGAGATGCCATGATAGCCCAACAGTTTGCTCCAAAGGAAACATTTTCTCTGGTGTCTTCCCTTTATAAACCCTTGAGGGAGATAGGTTAACCCTGACAGAACTGATTTTATAGTTCTTAACATGCCCCACATTTATTGGTGCTCTAGATTTTCGAGTGAAGATTTGGACCCTACTCGGCACTTATATTGTTCTTGGTCTTTGGGAACGCAACTGCAGCTGAGGTAAATCTAATTTCAGGTACCCCTAATCTGAGGTAAGTCTACCACCCCGCTTCCTGTTCTTTGGACAGAAGAGCACAGGTTTGAATACAGGCTCTCCTGTGTGTAACTGAGCAACCTCAGGCACATAACTTAATCTCTTTTGGCTTCAGTTCCTAGTTCTGTACAAAGGGGAAAAAATACTTCTCAGATATGGGTTTATCATGAGGAGTGCACAGTGCACGAGCTCAATATGGGGGCACATAGATGATGAAAATGATGATGGTGGTGGTTTGATCCCCTCAGGTTCCTGACTACCTTCCCACCTCCACCTGCTAACAAGACAAAGCTGCAGCCATTGCTTAGACTTCCTGCCTACCATTATCCCCCCAGCTCTCCACTTCTGGAGTGGTGGAAAGGCCAGGGTAATGGCAGGATGGCAGTCCTAAGCATCTTCATCCCTCAGTGGAATCTTGGGAAGAGATGAAAACAAGTAGGAGATGGTCATGGTCTCTTATTTTTTTCTCTAGTTATTCTTGTCATATGCCTATTGGAATTGAAGTGTTGGAGGAGTCAGCTCTACTGTCTCCTCTCCCTGGTCATCCATTCTCTCTCTAGCCTCCCCTACCCATCAGGAAGGGTGTTCAAGGAAACTCTGGCTGGTGGTGGGGTGCCAGGCAGTTTTCGCCTGCAGGGAAATTTGATGTGGCAACTCTAACTTATTGTCCTTGCGGTTACCCTGCATATGCCAGAGAAAAGAGCTTTGTAAATAAGTGTGAGGAGCTGATAGCAAACATTTCAGACTGCACTGCAGTGCTTCCAACAACATTATAGGGCACTGATTTAGTATTGGCTCCCAGAAATGAAAGCTACTTTGAGTACTGAATTACCATGTCCCCAGGGCAATCCTTGGCATTCTACCCAGGCTGCTAACCAAGTCCTCCATGCTTCATTTATGGGATCTGACACTATCACAGACTCCAGCAATATAGCTGCAGGCTCTAGTAAACTCCTAAATTAAAAGTCAACCCAGTCAGGGATATTTTGATGTCCAGGGATTTGTATGCAGCTCCTATTAGGATTTGTGTCCAAGTAACTTCTGACTTGTTGAAATGAATGCAGATCCTTCTATCTTATCTTTAGGTTTTTGCACAGAAATTTTTTAAAGCTGAGATGAGATTTTCATGTAGGTCAATCACTCTAAGAAAGCTTTATTTTTGTGCAAGGGGCATATTATATACGTAAGGCACTCATCTGCAGAAAGCATAAAAATACTCTACTGAAAATAAACTATTCTTTTTGGTTTTGTGCTTTACATTCTACATTCTAATGGAGTTCACCTAACATACAGCTATTGAGGAAAAAGGAGAGGGCAAAATCTCTTAATGAAGCAGTCACGGATAAAATTGAGGTGGCCAGAGAGGGCTTTTTCATGGATCTAGGCGGTTCATGGATTAGGTGTTGATCAGAAGCTACCAAACATTTAATTGCAGTAGTATTTGGGTAACAGAAATTGGTAGTATGCTCACCTGTTGGCAAGATTTTTAAAAATAGTGTACTTCTCAGAGCAATGCAACCAACTACAGTTTTTATTGGTTCATTTTTTCACTCTCTTCCATGACATGCAATTTAGATGGGAGTATTGTCCCAGTTACTCAGTGGTGATGTGTAATCAATGTGCTCAGCAGCCGCTCGGTCATGTGTAAGAAAACTGCACTTAGAGCCTTTGGTCTTACAACATTTGGTCAGCTAGCAATTTACAGAAGTGGTAAAAAGAAAAAAAAAAGCGAAAACAAAAACAGAAGCAGACCTTCTAGAACTTTTGTTTTAATTTGGTACTTTAGGTATGCCAGATTCTTCCGTTATACCGTGTTGTATTTAGAAAAGGTAAATGGTTTAGAACACATAACTTAGCAAAAAATTTTTCCTACTGCAAATTGTGACATCTGATTAAAAAAAAAATTCCAACTGTTCGTAACATACAATCACAAACTGCTAATTAAGAATCTCAACATCAGGCTAGACGTTGAACTAAAAACCTTAGGCCTGGAAGGGATCTCAGAGAACATCTAGGTGAAACTTCTTCTTTTTCTTATCTTTGTCTCCATTCTGTCAAAGAGCAAACGGAGACCGTAAGAGATGTGATGGCTGTCCCAGTTCACAGTGCAAGGTGATAGGCCACCGTCTCACGCTATGGCTTTCTGGCTCATTTTATCCAGTGATAGAATTTTAGGACTGTGAAAAGCCAGTAGGGAGATATTCTGGGGGGCAGAGCAGGATGAAGAGAGGCACACGGTTTCTAAAGTATTTGTGCAGCACTAAGCAAAATAACCAAGGAAACCTTCTAAAATTAGAATAGTGGTGAGGGTGGAGGGAGGCGGGGAAGAATTAACCTTATCAGATGTTAAACTACATTATAAAGCTTTACTAATTAAAACACGTGGTACTGATTCACAGACCTATAAACAAGTGGAATATACTAGATTCAAATATATATAGAAAGTTGGCATTTGACAAAGGCATCTCAAATAAGCAGGGAAAGACTAGCCTATTTAGTAAGTGATATTGGGACAACTGTCCAGCTACCTGGAAAATTATAAAGAATTGAATGTAAGAAAAGAAACCGTAAACATTCTACAAGATAAGAAAAACAGTGAATGCCTTCAGAACCTTGGCGTGGAGAAGGTCTTTCTAAGTATGATGCAAAATCTGAAGGCCATAAAAGAAAAGACTGATAAATCAAAATACATAAAAATGAAGAAATTTCCTGTGGAAGGACCACCGAGAGGGGCAAAAGGCAAAAGAAAAATTGGGGAAAATATTAGCATCTCATATCACATATAGAAGAGTAATCTCCCTCATATATGAGAACTCCAGGATGATGTAAAAGACCACCAGAAAAATAGTCAAGAGATATGAACAGAGGTTGTACAGCAAAAGAAAGAAAACATATTAAAAAGATATTCTATGTCACTCATGTGAAGTGAAATGTAAATTATACATCTACTGAAACATACTTTTGTAATTTATTGAATTGGCAAAAATTCCAAAGTTTAATGATACACTTGTGCTGGTGAGGCTGTGGGAAAATAACCATTTTCTAAACAAATACTTCCTTCAGGTGACAGTGGGAAATCTAGGACAATTTAGGAAGATCTCTCAAAAATAGCAATGTGTGGACCTCTTTCCCTTTAAGTAATTCCACTTGTGTGTTCTACACATACCAGTTACATATACATGTGTCATTATATATAGCTGTATCTATCTATCATCTATCTACCATCTATCTATCTATCATCTATCTATCTATCATCTATCTATCTATCATCTATCTATCTACCATCTATCTATCATCTATCTATCATCTGTCTATCTATCTATCTATCTATCTATCTATCTATCTATCTATCTATCTATCATCTATCTATCATCTATCTACCATCTATCATCTATCATCTATCTATCTATCATCTATCTATCTATCTATCATCTATCTACCATCTATCTATCATCTATCTGTCATCTATCTATCATCTATCTATCATCTATCTATTTATCATCTATCATCTATCTATCTATCATCTATCTATCTATCTATCTATCTATCTATCTATCTATCTATCTATCTATCATCTATCATCTATCTACCATCTGTCTATCATCTATCTATCTATCTATCTATCTATCTATCTATCTATCTATCTACCTATCCATGTATTTCAGTGTTTTTAAGGATGTTCTCTTGTGAATAATAGTGAAAGTGTTGAGATAAACTGAATCTCCACCAATAGATGATGGATTAAATAGATCATGGTACAGACATGAAATAGAAAATAATAGAGCTGTGAAGAAACTATGAAGTAGCTCTTCGTATACTAAAGTGGAAGAACCTTTAAGAAATATTGTGAAGGGTAAAAAGAGTTCAAAATACTGTGTAGAGTTGGTTACCCTTTTTTCTTTTTTTGTAACTTGGCATGGGGTGGGGGGAGAATATATATATCTGTATTCATATGCTTATGTATAAAAAACTTTAGAATTACCAATAAGAAAGTAATTATAGTGGTTTTGTGTGACAGGTGGCAGGAGATGAGGAGCTGGGAGGATGGGCAAGGGAGTAGGAAGAAATGTTTTCACTGTGTACCTTTATATAAATATAAGAAACAGGGAAATGTGTTACCTTTTCAAATAATTAAATGTAAAAAAAAAAAAATGTTAGAAGGGAAAAAAAGTACCACTGACCTTCTGCATCAGTCAGGGTTCCAACAGAGAAACAGAACCGTAGAATACACATACAAAGTTTTATTGCAAGAAATTGGCTTATGTGACTCTGGGAGCTGGCTAGGCAAGCCTGAAATCTGTGTATCAGGTTGTCAGGAAGAGTTGGCTGGAAACTCTCTGGCAGGAGCTGATGCTGCAGAATTTCTTCTCCCTTAGGGAAACCTCAGTTCTGCTCTCCTAACCTCTCAACTGATTGCATCAAGCCAACCCAGAGAAGGAGGATCATCTTTTTTAATTAAATTCAACTGATTGTAGATGCTGATCATACCTACAAAATACCTTCTCAGCAATACCTAGATTAGTGTTTGATTGAATAACAGGGGACTAAAACCTAACCAAGTTGACATATAAAACTAACCATCACCCTCTTCCTCGGAAATCCCGTTTGGGATCAAAGAAATAGCAAGGTTTGAATGTATATATTAAATGTGACAAAAAACACATTGCTTGTCTTGGATTTCCTGGGATAAGCCTGGGGTCAGATACATTTTATCAAATCTAAGATGCTATTGATTGTAAGATACACCATTATTTTTTGTGCCACCAATAAAGAAAAAAAAAAAAAACCCACCAGTTAAACTGACATGCTGTTGATTGATTGCAGAACACATCCTTATTTCAGTGATGTTAAAATAACAAAACTATATGTATATTAGAATTCATGAAAATACACTCTACTCTGTTCTTGTTAGACCATATGCAGCTAGATCAGTGTGTCAGACCAGAACATTTCAATTTCAATTCAGAAAATATGACCATATTACACATAAAACATGTTACACATGATGTATATTGCACATAACACTCAAGTTAGCTCAAGATCTAAAAATTAGCCCTGGGGTGCCTGGGTGGTTCAGTCGGTTGAGCATCCAGACTCGGTTTCCGCTCAGGTCATGATCTTGGGGTTGTGAGCACCTCTCTCTCCCTCTCCCTCTTTGAGACTCTCTCTCCCTTTCTCTCCTTCTCCCTCTGCCCCTTTGAGACTCTCTCTCCCTCTCCCTCTGCCCCTTTCCCCTTTGCATGAGCACCTTCTCTCTCTCTCCCTCAAATAAGTAAGTAAGTAAGTAAATAAATAAATGAGCCCTGTTGAGAATCTATAGAAGTGTCTCCAAAGGTGAGTTGGGGTAGGGAGGCTTTTTGGATGGAGAGTAGAAAGAGAGAGGAGAGTCCTTCCTGCCTGCCTTTCCTCGACCCTCTGCCGCCCCTCCACCTAGCAGGCAGAATGACAACAGCCCCATGGCATTGTCTGTCTCTCATGTTGAGAATATTGGTTTCTCCCACTTCCTTTTCTTTCTCTTTGGCACTCAAATACCGCAGGGAGAGGCCAACCGGAGGTATTTCACATGCTAAGCCGAAGTATTAAAAGATTGCTTATATCATGATAACCACAGGCATGTCTAATTTTCATTCAACGATTTTTGAAGAATCCTAGCTCCTACTTTAGTTTAACGTAGGACATAAGAGCGACAAAGCCTCCCTGCTGTCCCATTTAAAGAAAAAAAAAGTTGGGTGCCGTGATTCTAGCCAGTGAGAACAGAAATGACATCTGCGACGCAGCTGAGTCATTATAATTGGTTGCAGTGACCTACACACCTCGAGGAAGTGGGTGGCCAGTCCCTCTATTTTGCCGGGGCCAAATTTTCAATTGCATTACAAATTGAAGCTCTTACATGTAGCGAATGTTTGAATATCATCTCATCGAATGTAGCCTACTGTTCGTAGAAAACTGATTCTGATTCCTATCTTTAAAGGGGCCAGAAAGGCATATCGGAAGCTGCCTTGTTTACCGTAACTCACTAATCTTGCTGTACTTTGTTTTATTATATTTTAAGGAACCCACAAAGAAATCTTGATTTTGGGCTCAACAGTGGGCTCAACAAAGCAAAAACAGTGCTGACTGCCTTTAACCCTCAATTAGTGTGAATACAGAGCTCTAAAAAGATCAACCCAGTTTTATTCAAACTGGCAGTGAAAAATATAAGAAAGGATAAAAATACAAAAACAACAGAATCACTCACCAACTCTTATTTCTAAAGCTCTAGGTAATGGTTTAGGATATACTTATGCTGTTTAAAAAGATGGCGTCATAAGCTATTTGTGCTTTTTACCTTGCCTCTTTATTGGTTTTCTTTTTCTGAAAAACAAACTATAACCAATTTTAATGCTAAGCTTCCTTCCTAATTTGTCAACCACTGGACATATTATTGTAGATACAATGTCAAAAGAAGAAAACAAAATCCTGTAAAGAAACTTATTATACTCACCTCAAACACTGAGTGCTTCTGAGAACAGCTGTTAATATCTGCTGTGCCAAAAACCCACTTAAAATGTACAGGCATATACAATAGCCTCGAAGCAGCTCAAGGAGCCCTTTTGTCTCTAATGTACAAGTCATCTGAATGCGTAAAGAACTGTGACTCAAAAATATATTTTATATGAAAGGTATTTGAAAAAAAAAGGAAAAAGAATAATAGTTAAGGGTCCAAGTTTCTCCAATATAAAAGAGGAAAAAACCATTTAGAAGAGATCCTAGGAGCTGATGAACTTTGGCATATTTTCATTATTTTTGACAAAATCATCCCGTGATGCCTCTGATGCTATTGTGAAATCTTTTTTTAACTCCTATCTTCGAAAATAGGGTTCCGGAACGTGCACAACATCGGAGATAAAATCGTGAGTGGGCTCTTTAAAGTGCGCCATGGCTTGAAAAGGCAGACACTTATTTGATGGAAGCATTTAGTGAGCATCTTCTATGTATGAGACATTGGCTTTGGGCTGTGCACGATGCAAAGATGAATAAGGCACAGTTCCTGCCCTTGTAGTGTTTACAGAAGAGAAAAGAGAGAAAACTGTAAAAATAATTACTCGATGTGCTGAAAATAAGTCATACAAATGAAAGCAGTGGGTGTAAATACTTCCTTATGAATTCAGCTCCTTCCTCTTTTCAGCCTTGAAAGCTGGTCACAAACCTAATCTCACTTTCCCCTCTCACACTGTGAGTGTAATGTTCTTTGTTCCAGAGTTCTCCATATGTAGAATCTGAATTGCAAGTAATACTTGCTTATTTCTCCCGGTTTCCAGCAGGGCTTTGAGAACAAATGGGTGGACTTCTAATTAAAGGAATGTGTGAGAAAGGATCTTTTTCAGATCTTCCTACTGAAGCGATTCTTTTCAACAAAGGCCAATAAAAGTCCTATCTTCTGTGCTAAGAATCGATGCCAAGATCTTGCATCAGTTACAATCCGACTATTTTCTACAGTTGTAGAGACCACGTTAGGTTTTGAATCTAGGGGTCCTTAAAAACTATAAAACCCGGAGAAGAGATGGGTAACTGGTTCCCCTAAGTCAATTTATTAGAAACGATTCAGCTAGTTTTCTGGTATTTGTTAATGGAATCAGACCTAGGATGGCTGTGCCGCTCTGAAGAGGGCGGGGCTGCTGTTGCAGTGAAGGCAGGGGAGGGAGGAGAGTGGGCAGGGAGAAGGCAGCGCCTGCAGGAAGCATGGCGGCATCACCGGGAGAGGGCAGACTCTGGGGGTGGGCAGACCAGACTTGAAGGTTGTGGAGTTGGCCGTGTACCTTGGACACTTAAGTTCTTTAGGCCTCAGTTTCCTAATCCATGTAAAATTGGCTTAATACCTACAGTTGTGGAGATTGTTAAATGACATGACACATGATTTAGCACGGGTTACTTATGTGTTTCGTGGTGTCTGGTGCCTAAGGAGTACTCAATAAATGCGAATTCCTCTCCCAGGCCAGAGGGAGAGCACTGGAAAGAAAGGGGGTGAAGAAAATGCTAAGGGAAAAAGGAAGGAAGAAAAGAATGAAAGATGAAGTCCATTGTGTGGCTGGAGGGCACTGCTTTTGAATACATATTAACTACGGAAATCTGATATTGTCTAGGAGAATAATTATTCTTTTCCCAGGCTTGTAGGTAGGTGAATGGAAAGACCACTGGATTGGGGTTTAGGAGGCTTGGGTTCTAGGATCAGCTTCCCCTGGGCAAATCCCTGAACTTCCCTGGGACTCCATTCCACCATTTGTTAAATGAAGATTTCATTTAGATGATCTCTTCTGGTCTTAAGATTCTGGACAAAAGGTTTAAGGTGAAAATAACTATGAAGCAGCTTAGTGTATTTAATCTAAATCTAATCTTTTAAAGGTCAAAAATAAGTTTGAGGAAATTTTATTTACAAAGAGACTATTTGCAATGGTGCAGTGTTAATATTATAAAAAGAGTGAGGCAGTTACCATCCCTAGGCCTGAAGTGGGCGGGGGGTGGGGGGGATACAGAGTCTTGTAGAGATCTCTTTGAGAAGAATATGACCTTGGGTCAAGGACACAGCAGCTGAGACTTCCAATTGCTATTCTAAATCCAACTGGAAGCCTTAGGACAGACGAGTTTAACAATGTAGGCCCTACCAGTTAGGTCTTGGGGCAGGGAGCAGGCTGGTAGGGTAGAGAGTCGATATGGAGGGGAAATGGAAGCCATCTGGCATAGGTCCAGATTTGGATTGGAGTCTTAAGTGAGCCTTTGTTTTGCAACAGCAGAAGAACCCCAAGATACTGCTGCTACAATGAGCCTGCTCATTGTACAATGTACAATGTACAACGGACTCTGGTTTAGCACTGGCAAGATCCCTGAAATATTCAGAGTATCAGAGAGGTCTGAAACACATAATCATCAGTCTGATCCATGAGCTGACAATATATAAAATACATCTAGCTGTTACATGAGGGATGTGAAGCCTGCCATTGCACTGAGAGTTCTACTCAAATTGTGCTAGAAACTAAGAGGGCAGATATTTTGCCTCCAGCAAAGTAAGTTTTATTCTGATGCTTTGTATCCTCAGGGCCATTTTGGTTACCTTCAGGGAAAATAAATAATTACCAACAATTGAGGGTTGCCTCTGTACCAAATATCGTTTATATTTCACATGTGAGGTGAGATTAAAAATGATGCCAGTTTCTTCTAAATCATGGGAGTGGGACTGGTAAAACTCCTGGGGCAGATTATTTTTACTAAGTGACAGATTTGGAAATATAAGAAGACGTGTTTGCAGTCCCTTGTTCTGGGAAAGTGGGTGAAAGAAAAATTTACATAGAGAGCCCAGTGAGCTTTCTAAAAGGAAGGGGTATGAGAAGGGTTCTTTCAGATATTTGAAATTAAGGAAATGAGTCTTCAAGTTTTGTTATGAAGAAAAGGTGGGTTAAATAGTGTCCCCCCAAATCCCTGTCCTCTGGAACCTCAAAATGTAGATCTTATGTGGAAACAGTCTTTGTGCAGGTGTAATGAGTTGAGATGAGGTCATGCTCATCTCAAGGGTGGCCCTAAGACCAATGATTAGTATCCTTTGTAAGATTTTATTTATTTATTTATTTAGAGAGCAGGGGGGAGGGGCAGAGGGAGAGAGAATCCCAAGCAGACTCTCCGCTGAGCACGGAGCCTGACGCAGAGCTTGATCTCATGATCCCGAGATCATGACCTGAGCCGAAATCATGAGTTGGACTCTTAACCGACTGAGCCACCCAGGCACCCCCAGTGACTGTTGTCCTTATAAGAAGAGAACTCTGCAGGGATATACAGAATGAAGGAAATATGTGAAGATACAGATAGAGATGGAGTTATGTAGCTACAAGCCAAGGAACACTCAAGTTTGCTGGACCACCAAAAGCTAGGAGGCACCAGAATGTTTCTCCCTCACAGATTTCAGAAGGAACCAACCCTGTTAACACACTGATTTTATACTTCTGGCCTCCTGAACTCTGAGAGAATAAGTTCCTGTTGTTTTAAGCTAGCTCGTTTTTAGTAATTTGTTATGGCAACCCTAGGAAACTAATATAAGTTTGAAGACCTTGAAAAGGAGCTTGGGGATGGATGTGTATGTGGTAGATGGGTTAGTGCCCAGGACCCAGTGTGAGAGTCTGAGGAAGGATTAACTACAATTAGTAACCTGGGAGCCCAAGATTGAGACAGCTTTTGTCCTGCACAGAAAATGGAGTCAGCAAAGCCATTACTGAGACTGTGGCCAAGCATCCATCAGGGAGCCCAGGAATAGTCTTTGTTGACACACTGTGCAACCAAATCTGGGCCCCTGGATTGACTGGAAGCTCCAGCTCTCTCTGACTAACCTAGATTTGACCTTTTCAAACTGAGTAAGTCCTTAGAATTCTTGAACTGTTTGGCGTTGGGGGTGGGTTAATGGTCAAGAGGGAGATACTGAACATCTTGTTAATAAGAGCCCCTGGACGCTGGAATTATCGCCTTGAAATGAAAAAACACGTCGTCATGTGTTTATTCTGAGTTGGTGCAGCTGGCTTCCTGCTTATACCTTTATCACTAATGGGGTAGGTTCGATGTATTTATTATCCTTAAATAGGTTTAGAAACTGAAAGTTGGAGGAATTAAGTAACTTGCTTACTGTCACACAGTCTGGATTTAAATTTGAGTCTGAATTAAAAGCCTGTACTTTTAGTGGTTATTGATCTCTTTTCTTAGATCTGCTGGGAAGCTACTGGATCTCCATTATCTCACAGGGGAAATGTATCCAGTAGACCAATGTTGGAACTGGCTAGGAGGGGGCGGTCTGTACCCCATGCCCAGAAGCAGGGGTCTGAATGTGGGCATGGGTAGCATGGAAACTAGGAAGGCTTGAATAGAGCTGGAAACCAGGTGTGGGGTGCTCCAGACTGAAACGGGGCCTCAGCCATCGTGACAAGTTGAAACCATAGGTGGGGTTGCCTGGGTGAATCCAGATGTAGCAGCCAGCTAGCAAGCAGGGCTTACATAGGACTGGGTTGTCATGGAAACGGAGACAGATCCAAAGGCCAGAATCTGGAATCCAAACCAGGTCAGAAGCAGACAGTGACTGAAGCCACTGCTGGACCAACAGGGGTGCACAGGGCTGCGCTGCCTGGCTTGGGTTCCTGCACTGCGGGAGCTCTCTGGTCTGGAGTGCCTTAAAGACCCTCTCATTCTTCTGACAAGTAAAAGCCCTTCTATCACCTCTCTGGAACTGGCTTATTAGCCCCTGTTTGAATACATTCAGTTACAAGTTTCCAAGGTAATGGTTCTATCTTTAAACAGTTTAACTATGACAAAGTGTTTTCTTATATACTACTAAAACCAGGTCCTGAATCAACAGAGTGTTTTCTCTTTCTCCTGGGTCAGCCCCTAAATGTTTAGTCACAGGGACTGCAAAGTTGAAACGGCAGAAAATTCTGATTCACTAAGTCTTAGCCAGAGCCAGAGAATCTGCATTTAGAAAAACTCCCAAGGTGTCTCTGATGTGCAGCTAGAGTTGGAAACCATTCATTTAGGTTCCTTCATTAGTTCCTGTTGACCCATCCCTTCCTTCCTTCCTTCCTTCCTTCCTTCCTTCCTTCCTTCCTTCCTTCCTTCCTTCCTTCCTTCCTTCCTTCCTTCCTTCCTTCTTCTCTTCCTTCCTCCCGCCCTCTTTCCCTCTTTCCCTTCCTTCCTCCATTCCTTTCTCCCTTCCTTCTATTGTTTCAGCCCTCTGAATGTTTCTGCAAACAACTGGGAAGAGCTGCCCCTCCTCACCTTGCTTGCTGTCTTGGTGTAAGCTTTCAGCATTGTCTACCTGTATTAGCCTGAAGACTTCCCACTGGTCATCTCATCTCTAGTCTTTCATCCTTTTAATCTATCCTCCTCAAGGTTACCAAAGTGATCTTTTAAAACCGTACGCATGAGCATGGCCCACCTTGTGTCAAATCCTTGTTCACTCTCCATTGCAGTAATAAATGAGATATGATTAAGTAGACAACCAGTGATGTATCATTGCCTTTGGCAGTTAGGTCTCTGTCTGCCTTCCTTTACTCCTATGCCTCAGCCATGCCACATCACTTGAGATTCTCTGATGCTTCCTACTTTCTCAGCATTGTGTCTTTGCATGTGCTTTTCCTTCCACCAAGACTGCTCCTTTCCTTGCCCGATTAATTTCCTATTTGTCCTTCTATCACTCAGCTCCTGCATGGCCCTCCAGATAAGCTATCCAAGACTCTCCTGCACCACACAGTTTGTTATATGATATTTTGACTTGGCTATTTTGGCAATTTTACCCTGGGATCATTTGATTTCAGGAACATTTTTATACACCATCATTTATTTGATTTGAGTTCACTTTGATGGAGCCTAAAAAAAATAAAAAATTAAATTGTTGACTTTTAAAAAATCCCAAAGAATTTCTAAAGCATTTATTCTTACTCCATTGCTGACACTTATGGCATTCCTGACCCTCCCCTCTGGGGGTGAGGAAGAGATGTGGTTCAGGGATGCCGTGAAGATGAGGGTGAGGAGGAGCGGAGTCACAAATGGAGGACGGGTCTGTGATGGAGTGAGGATTGGGTCAGCGTGGAGGATCGGAGCCTCCTGCTAATATAAGAGTATAACTTTTGTCACAACTGTTGCTTGGATATTTATAAAAAGAAAAGAAGATATTCTGACATGCTTATTTCAAGTTAGCCCTGTGTTATGGGTCGAACTGTCCTCACCCTCCAAAAGGTACTGCAGCCCCAACCCAAGTACCTGTGAGTACAACGGTATTTGGAAATACAATCTTGGCAGATGATCAAGTTAAGATGAGGCCATTAGGGCACTCCTTAATCCAAAAAGGGGAATTTGGCTATAGAGACAGACAGACACAGAGAAAAGGGAGAACACCATGTGAAGATGAAAGCAGAGATCTACGAGTCAGTCAGAGAATACCACAGATTGTCAAAAAACCACCAGAAAGTAGGATGGAGTCACAGAAAGATTTTCCCTCTCAGCCCTCAGAGGAAACCTATGCTCAGACACCTTGATCTTGAACTTCTATCCTCCAGAAACTGGGAGACGCTGTGTCGTTTGAGTTGAGTTCATTATAGCAGCCCTGGTAAACTGATACATCATGCAAAGCAAGTGTCTCAAGAGAGCCTGGTCCAAATGTCCTGTTTCAAGGCAAGTTGCCTGTCCTCTGAACTCCCAGAACATCATTACTCTGTATGTTAATGGACTGAAACGCACTTGCCTTGGGTACAGGACTATTAGCTCTCTTAGGTCTTGCTTTTTATTCTATACTTTTAGTACCTACTGTATCGAGTCCCGATAATTTAGGAATAAGAGAACCACAGGGCCCGAGGATGCTGAGTTTGACAGGGGTTGGTTGAGGGGCTGCCCTGCTGCCCTGATCGGTACCGTGCTCCCTCTGCTCTGGTCTCCAGGCCATGTGCTTTCTATTACACAGTGAAGAGGTCTAGCAAATGTACTTGTAGAGTTTCCTCTTCAGGCTCAATTTCCTCTGTTCCTCTAGCTGTTCCTTACGTGCCCAGGTTTTGAAAGCTCTCATTATACTGCTCATTCTCTTCTAGGTAGACTTGATCTTGAATGGTGGTGTCTAAACAGCATACTCTTCCATCACCATCCCCTTCCTTGATGCAGACTCTAGGCTGGTATTAATGTCGCTTAAGTCTGTTGGCACATTTGGGCTTATTAGGGACTGCAGCCTCCCTCCTGTGCGATGCTTTTTCACACGGAAAGTTCATCCAAGTCTTCCTCACTCTGTTCGAGTTCTGCAAGTTTTGCGCCTACCTATACTACTACACATATTACATACGTATACTCTGCACACACGCTACTTTATGAACTACCCTGCTACATTTTACTTGGTTTTCCTTCGTATTCTGGTTTATCAAGATAATTTTATTACTCAATGTATCATCTTAATTTTATTAGCTCTCTTACTCAGGTTTGGGGCATCTGAAAATATGTTAAGAGTTTTGTTTGTTTTCAAATCACCACTAAAAATGTTGAACAGTTGGACATTTACCTGGCACACCATAGCTGGGTAATCATCAACTCTCTGTTTTATTTTTATTTTTATTTTTCTATGTAGCCTTGGCCCAAATGAGCACAGAGCTGGAAAGCAGAGCAAAGCCTTTCTTTCTTTCTTTTTTTTTTTTAAAGATTTTATTTATTTATTTGACAGAGAGAGAGACAGCGAGAGAGGGAACACAAGCAGGGGGAGTGGGAGAGGGAGAAGCAGGCTTCCCGCGGAGCAGGGAGCCCAATGCGGGGCTTGATCCCAGGACCTTGGGATCATGACCTGAGCCGAAGGCAGATGCCTAACCGACTGAGCCACCCAGGCGCCCGAGCAAAGCCTTTCAATATGATGCCAGGCAAGCAGCTCTTTGCACCTACTTGGGTACCTGAGAGGGAGATTTGCGTGAGTCACAGGTTTCTTCTTGCCACAAATGATTGTCTAGTCTCAGCTGGGTGTGTCTGGCTCTCGCAGTCTGGCGCGAGCCACCTCCTTCCCCAGCTGTTTGAATGGGACCTGGCAGAGTGATGGCTATCCAAAAATTGGCCTAACCTGCCCATTTGTGTTTTTGCCTTCATTTAAAGTCCTGAGGATCAAGATTTTAAATATTAAATTGGCCAACGCCAACTTTTCCCAAACTCTGCTATCATCTCAGGTGCCAACTAACTGGTAGGTCATTTAGTGAACTTGGGATGTTATACAAGAAAGAGTGGGACCCGTGGAATTTGTCTTGGGTCCAATTTCAGCTCTGTTAGTCGACTGTGTGGCCCTTGCTCAGTTATTTAACCTCTCTGCGTTTCCGTGTTTTCATCTGTGAAGAGAGGATATTAATACCTGTCATTATTCGTGAGTATTAAGTTGAATTAATTTATGGTAAGTGCCTATCACAGAGACTGGCACAAGTAGGCATTTAATAGACATTATCATCATCATTATCATTTAAGCATAAAGCATTTACATCTTTTAAAAACACTAAGACGGAGGGGATTATGTGTGAAATACCTCAATGTACTTACCACCTCTAACGTAAGAGCTTCATGCACGAACACAGGCTTTTATTGAATTATTTCACACATCTAAGGAGTGCCTCCAGATAAATGGAATGGTTCACCTAATTACCCAGCTCCTTTCATGCTAAGCAGGATTGGTTCACTTCTCTAGTGTGCCTCGGAGATCTGTGAACTCCCCCAAAGGGGGCCATCTCAACAGAAAGCAGCCCGAACCTCCTAAAACTGAGGCTTAAAAAAACCCCCTACAAAGTCCGCAAAAGAATAAAGACTAATGCTGATGAAGTCTATCACGCACTATTAACTAAGTAGGAATGTTTCCTTAACATCTGTACATTCGACCAACACACCCATTGGAGGATAGTGAAGCGATTGCTCTTCCACGGAATTGACTTTTATGGTCTGGTTTTTTATTGTTTCACTCTGCCCACTCCTTTAACTCCTTTTATTTTGTTCTCCTGAAAAGTTGGTTTTCCCTTTTTGTTTGTTTTGTTTTTGTCAGATTAAGAAAGAGTAGTAGTAGAAGTTGGTCAATACTTGTTTGTCTTGGGATGTGAGAGTCACTAGAATAATGACTGAAATCAGTAATCAAACTTCGGTTTAATTGAGGAAGCTTTTATTGTACTTCATTTTATATGCAGCTACCCTGCGAGGGCCTCTAGGGGACTCAAGGATGATCCAGCGTGGGTTCCTGTCCTCAAAACAATTAAAAGTTAAGAGGGACAATCCCAGCAGAAATTGCAGGAGCAAAGGCAGGGGGTGGGGGGGTGGGCGGTGGGGGGTAGGCAGCAGGAATTTGCAAGATGCTCAGAGAATAGTGCTAGAGGAAATGATTTGTTTTGGGGGAAGAGGAAGTTGGAAGGGCCTGACTGTGAGGGCTTGATTGTAATTATTTTGCACGCTGTTTTCTATCTGATAATTGATCTAATATACCAAGTGTCAGTTTTCATTGAATGAAACACTGAAACAGTGGTGCTCAAATGTGATGAAATCAGTGTTAAATAGCTTTTGGTATGTGTATCTGTTAGTTTTCTCAGTGTTAAATTTGCTTGTCTGACATATCACTGTGTATTAATTAGTGATGAAAGCCCTCGAAAACTTCTAATGAAAAGCTCCACAGATTGACAACGCAAAAGTCAGGCACTTCTTTGTCTCTAAATTTCAAGTGCTTTTCCTCTCTGTACCATCTGTTTCTCATCTTCGAATATTCAACAAACTCAAAGTAGTTGGATTATGTCACATTATTTCAGTTGGATGGGATTGTGACCACAGAGATTAAGTAAGAACAACATTGAGCCCTAACTAATATTTAGCATTTGGTAGTTACTAAGAATTTCAGAGAGGGCTAGCCCATAGGCAAAATGAAATCTTTATTAAAAAAGCAACCTCAATGTTAAACTTTTAGAGAGAACATGGTAGATGATTGAGTCCAAAGTCCAGCCTGGGGCATCCTGTATTGTTCAAGTGTTTGTTTACTTCTCTATCTTTCTTCTCCTAGAGATGGCACTCCCTGGTTCTCTGGGTTCTCTGGCTCTATGGAGATAGCCCCTGGCAGCTTTTGGGGGGTAGATTGCCTTCACGCATCAATATTTACATTAAGCGTTTATCCTAAGATCAGAGCTCACACCATCATATACACAGGATCTCTCTGTTGACCTCTGTTTTTTTGTTTTTGTTTTTTTTTTTCCCCTTTTATCTCAAGTCAGACAAAAATGTATGGTGAGAAATAAAATGAACTTTCTTTTCCTTAATCGTTTTCATAGATCTGGCCCAGGTCCATGAGCTTTCTTTCTGCTGATGAACATAGATTTTTAACTATAAAGTCTCATGTATAAGAATTGACATAGTTTTTTTTCCCTTTAAATCAACTGAAATCTGCCTTTGAGCTCCCATCTTGGTAGGGCTGGCAGCAAATTTAATCTTTAGCATCATCTGTTTTTTACTCCACCAGATTGTACAGAATTCTGAGGTATTTTAAACTGCACCAAAATATCAAGGTAGCTTCTATCTTACTGATAAACTCTGTGATGCCTATTTTTCATGGTCCTTCCAAGTTTAGCAACTGTGCTGCCTTTGTTTCAGATGTGGGGACACGGAAATCACTACTTTTAACTAGGGCTCAGTGTCCCTGAGGGACTACATAGCAATGGCTTGAGCTAGCCTCTCCAGTTACTGCTACAGAGCAGGGCTGTTCTTGAGACAGGTGGGCCTTTGTTATCCATGCACTTCTCTTAATTCCGTCCTCAAGTCAGGGGTCTTCTCCCTGTCCTCCAAGACACTGACATGGTGTCTTCAATGAAATCAGTCTTTTGCTGACTTCAAAACATTTGAATCAGGAAATTCAAAGGGTCTGGCTACCTGGTGGGTAACATGGAAAGAACATGGAAGAAAGGCCTAAAATAATGAAATACCAGTAAATTATCCTGCCTCATTCTCATTGAAGGAAGTAGGATTCTTAGTGAGACCTATGTTCTCTCCTAAAATATTTTCTGTACTGGGTTCTGTTACCGTCAATATTTTTCATATATTGCAGGTGTTTTTAACATTTTAAAGCTGCTTTCAGAACTTTACTAAAAACACCCTTGCTGTCATTTTTCTTCCTGAATATCTTTCACTTTTTTGAATAACCGTAAGTGCATTATAATAATATAACTCCTCTGTTATGTGTGTGTGTGTGTGTGTGTGTGTATGCAGTGTATTACTAGAAAAAAAACAACTTGGGACGCCTGGGTGGCTCAGTTGGTTTAAGCGTTTGCCTTTGGCTTATGTCATGATCCCAGGGTCCTGGGATCAAGTCCCGCATCAGGCTCCTTGCTCAGCAGGGAATCTGCTTCTCCCTCTGCCTGCTTCTCTCCCTGCTTGTGCTCTCTCTCTCTTTCTCTCTGACAAATAACTAAATAAAATCTTAAACAAAAAAAAAGAAAGAAAACAATTTTACATTAGTTGATCATAAACATGTGGAGTCCAGGGAATGGGGGTCGGCACGAATAAACATTTCTATACTTTCCTTTTCCTGTTGAGTTGCCACTTCGGAGTTAGTTTTACTTGGGTTTCTGCAAAATTTTTTCCTCCCTGGTCTTGTCTATCCTGCACAAGTCCCAGCTCTGCTTGTGCACAGAGAAGTCAAGGTCATGATAACCTTTGTTCTGGACTGGAATGGCTGCCATAGATTCTTCTTTCTGTGGTCGTCACTAGGGTTGTTTCATCTCAGTACCGGCACAGGGTAAGGTCACACTTCCTTAACAACTCTGTAGTTAGGCATGGTCGTGTGACTTGCTTCAGCCAATAAAATGTGAGCGGAAGTGATCTGTGTCACTTTAAGAGCTAATGTGCGGTTCTCGCTGCCCCACCCCACACTGTGACTCATCAAGGAAGCCTGTGTTAAGATAGACTTCCCTTTAGTCTCAATCCTTGAGTAACCACAGTGAGAAGAATTCCTGTGTTGGTTCACATTGCACGTATGGGGGGGATGGGAAATATATGTTTAGCCACTGAGATTTTGGGGTTGATTTATACTAAGCATGACCTAGCCTGTGCTGACTGACATAGTCCTTTTTAGGAGTAGATAAGCTATTTCAGATTTTTCGGAATGGAGCATCTAAAAGATAACAAAATAACTATCTTTATCTTACTAACATCCACCAACTCTGACTTTTTTATTTTTACAGTTTATGATGTCTCTGCCTTTTTCTTTGGTCTTCTAAAGATCCCTTTCTATCTGAGCAAATATAGATAGAACGAAAAGAACAGATGGAGTGCGGTAAACAATGCCTCTATGGGCACTGGCAGTCGCCGGGTTTCACAGCTTTGTATTTCTTAAAAGATCCATACATAACAAACACCTATACCTCACTTTTCTCTCTCTCTCTCTCTCTTCTTTATTTTGTTAAGCTATTTGATTGTCCCAAGAGCAAAAGGTGAGATAGCATTTTTTCCACACTGATGTGGTTGCTCGATTTGGGTTAAACACAAACCCTTCAGGTATTGCTCGGGCACGCAGTCAGCAGGCTTTTCATTCAGCCTCATAAAATGGTTATCGATGGCGTACTGTGTACTAGGGATATTCCTAATTATAATCAGTGATGGTTGTTCTGAGTAAAAATCGCAAGGATATATAAAGGCATACATGAGAGAGAACTGATCTATTTGGGGGCACCAGAAAGGCATTCTTGAGGAAGCGACATTTGAGTTGAGAGCTGAAAGATGAGTTACACTTGGCCAAGAGGATGATGGGAAGGTGCTGGGAGCCAAGAGTTTCTGCAGAGTAAGTGGCACTTGCAAGGAGGCTGGAGGAAGCACGGCACACTCGAAAAAGAAAAAGACTTGTCTAATAAGCTGGAGCACAGAAGCTAGCAAACAGTGTATGATGAGACTGAATGGGTAGCCAGGACCTGCCTTTATAGGGCCTGGTAGGCCATGTTGAAGATTTGGTTATTTTAAAAGTCATGGAAATCCATAGAAAGATGGATATTTTAGGCTGGCCATTGATAACACAAGATCTGAGTTGGGGACTAGATTTAAGTTTGTTTAATCAATCATTCATTCATTCATTTAGATTTCATATGGGGATTAAATAATAGGTTGTTGCATTAGCTAGGGTGACCTTTATAGAAACTAGAGAAAATGCAAGGAAATTGTTTAAAACAAACTTAATCATCTGTAGCTTGCTTTGATGTGGCAGCCAAAGTGCAGGGCTTGGGGTAGAATGCGTTTATCTGAATTTATTGGACCAAGGCTAAGATGGGCAACAGTAGGCCTTGTCTTTTTAGTGTATTCTCCCAGGGACGGGGTACATCCTAAATTACAGATTCCATGAGCCAAATTAAGGCAGGGATCTTTATCTCTCTCTCTCTCTCTCTCTATATATATATATATTTCTATCTCTTTATAGTCCAAGTTTTTACTAGTCTAAGGCCAATTGCAAGCAAAAAATATGTTTAGATGTAGATAGGTAGTATAATTTGCAGAAGTTTACCATTTATTTTTAAATTTATTTTTCCAGTTTTATGGGGGTATAATTGACATAGAACATTGTATAACTTTAGGGTATACAACACGAGGATTTGATCAATGTGTATTTTGTGGAACGATCATGACAACAAGTTTAGTTAACATCCATTATGTCACATAGTAAGAAAAATTATTTTCTTATCTGTGATGAGAACTTTTAAGATCTACTTTTTTAGGAACTTTCAAATATACCATACAGTATTGTTAAGTATAGCCAGGTCACCAGTTTATATTGAAATATATTGCCCAGGACTCATACAAACTCTCCTTGATGTTTGATAGCTGCTAAATCATATTTTAAAATAGTCTGAACTCACCCTCTGAGCTTTTACGGTAGGAAGCAATTCCGCATTGGCAGGAAGCTAAATTGAATGCCCTGTAGATCATTTCCACATATGACTTTCTGTTGTACAAAACAAATCCATATTCATTCTAATGATTTTCCCTTCATTCTTTTCAAACTCCCAAGCAGAAAAGATTAGATTCAAATTTCCTCTCATAAATTACAGTTTTAACTCAGTATATTTGCATAAGCCCCTAACACCAAACTTCCTCCAACTAGTTGAAAAAAAATATAACATTGATGTATCACATTATCTATTCATAGATTTTCAGATTATAAATTATCTAGCTTTTTGTAGGGTATAACTAAGAGAAAGATCAGCTTCAATCCTTGCAGCAAGGATGGAGCCAGAGGTGTCGGGCTAATTAATGAGCCTAGGACCCATGACTCAGAGCCCAGAAAGGATCAGGAGACATGAGGAATAAACTAGAATCCCAGAAGAACCAAACAGAAAACAACACTTTGGAGGAGTGTCTTGACATGAGGACTGGTGTTAAGTGCAAGATCCAAGCCATTAGCCCATGTTCTTTCCATACTAAGCTGATATTGGATATTCTAAATTGGTGATAAACTCCTCTAAGGGACTCCAGGGAGCCTTTTCTGGAGATTGGATGGACTCAGGGCATCTAGCTGCATGTGCTTGGCAGAGTGAAGACATGGTTTATTCTTCCCACTCTCCCCCTCTTCCCTTTATTGCACTTCACCCCATTGCTTCTGCCCATCAGGTGTTCTCATTCCTCTCCTCCTTGTGCTTATCATTTCCCCCATTACATTTAAATTCATGCCTTCTCTTCTTTATTCAATCACTTTTCATCTTCTGAAATAACATTTCTCTTTGTCTTCTAAGCAGACTCTATCTACCTTTCTTGGATTTTTTTGAATTCTCTTTCAGAAAGCTGTTATGACAATTACTCAGACCCTTTCTCCCCTAACCCACCCCCTTTCTCTGCCTATCTATTGTTCTTATACTCAACATCACAAAATTTCATGTCTTACTGTTCTCTCTCTTTTTTTTTTTTTTAAATGAGTTTTGTTGCATCTATTCAGGGAGCTATAAGCTTCCTTAAGACAGGGCCATGTCCCATACTTTTTTCACTTGAACAGGCTTCGGCTGCGCATAAAGCACGTACTAAAAACCTGTTGACTAATTATATTGCTCTTTCTTTTCTTCCTGTCAAGATTGTGCTGTATCATTTGAGGTTTTTAGTTCAGCTGCTATTGGAATAATTTCACTGTAACAGCATAGGTCTTGCCGAATACATTAAAGTAAAATACTGTGCAAATATAAATCATCTAGTAATATAGTAAATGAAGTCCAAAATTTATAGCTCACCAGTTTTCCAAGTGTTCATTGCACTTCTGTAAAATTCACACCGTTTACTAAAATAATAATAATTCTTATATATATTTTTCAGGATAACAGGTGATTTTCATGTCTATTTTAACAGTGCAGTTAAGAGCACTTATCTAATTTATTATAAGTAGAGAAATAGCTTAGAATTACAAAAAAATGTTGCCTCCTTATTTTTGTAAGATATTTAGGCTTTAATGTATTATGGTATAACCACAATGATTACTGTATTAATAAATAACTCTTATGATCTGTTTCAACATTTACTGTAATTCTTTCCAGCTTATATTGATAATTTCAATTGGAATATTGGTCTGCTGACCATTGCCAGGAAAATTTTCCTAAAATTCCTGATGGTATGGATTTGGGGATGTGAAAAATATGAAATTAATTTAGTCCCTTTAAATAGAAAGATAGATGTTTGGTTACTTGGAATGATTTAAAACATATTTTCAAAGTAATATCTGTTCAGGGCACCTGGGTGGCTCAGTCAGTTGTGTCTGCCTTCAGCTCAGGTCATGATCCCGGGGTCCTGGGATCGAGCCCTGAGTCAGGCTCCCTGCTCAGTGAAGAGCCTGCTTCTCCCTCTCCCTCTGTCTCTCGCCCACTCTGTGCTCTCTCTCTCGCTCACTCCTTTTCTCTATTTCAAATAAATATATAAAATCTAAAAAAAAGTAATATGTATTCATACAGAAAATTTAAAAAATACGAAAAGTATGAAGTGGAAAATAAAAGTCACCAATGACCCTAATCTCTGAGATAACTACTGTTAACATTTTAGTGTGTCTAGTTTTTTTAAATTCAGCATTTGACCATACACATAAAATATATTTTATATTTTTGTTCTTAGCTACATGGAAATAAAAATAAATGCAAATATTTATAAAAAATTTTAAAGTTATGAAAATATGAGTGCATTTCATGGACTTTAAAGATAAACTTTTTTTTTTTTAAAGATTTTATTTATTTGATAGAGAGATAAAGCGAGAGAGGGAACACAAGCAGGGGGAGTGGGAGAGGGAGAAGCAGGCTTCCCACTGAGCAGGGAGCCCGATGCGGGGCTCGATCCCAGGACCCTGGGATCATGACCTGAGCCGAAGGCAGACGCTTAATGACTGAGCCACCTAGGTGCCCCTAAAGATAAACTTTTGCTCTGATGAGTCAGTAAAATGTCTAGCTTCTAGCTTGAGTCCCAGTGTTTTAACTTTTAGCATTATATCTAGATGCAAAGTTACTGATTTCTGCCCTTGGAGACGGTTGTGTTTTTGAAAAACATTTTGCAGCCTTTTGGATCAATTGTTTCGCGCAGGCTAGAACATATGCTCTAGTTAGGATTAGGGACACAGTAATTTTTCCTTTCAAATTTCCAGTGAATTTTAAGTGTTCAAGAAACATGCCAGATTGACAGATGCTAACTTGGAAGACATCAATAAACACTGATTAAGGACAGAAAAAAACTGATCTGCTTTGAGCACACTCAGAAATAACAGGCAAGGCGTGCTTGGGTGGCTCAGTTGGTTAAGCATCTGCCTTCAGCTCAGGTCATGATCCCAGGGTCCTGGGATCAAGTTCCGCATTGGACTCTCTGCTCAGCAGAAAGCCTGCTTCTCTTTCTCCCTCTGCTGCTCCCCCTGCTTATGCGCTCTCTCTGTCAAATAAATAAATAAAATCTTAAAGAAAAAAAGAAATAACAAGCAAGCACTATAAAGCTCAAAACATATGAGGGCAGCATATCAGGAAAAGGCATTCAGCAAACAACAGAGATTGAGGATAGTTATACAAAAATTGTGCTCTAGTGGACTATCAGCAACCATATACACACTGGTAATAGACAGCAGAGGTTCTTCTCACTTTTTTTTGAATGATTACATGTGCAGCTTTGGGTAATTAACCCTTATTTTTGGAAATATGTACATATGTTGGTGGTTTAGAAACAAATGACAAAATATTAACATCAGCGGGAAAATCAGACATCAGGATCCAATTACAAGTACATTTAGATTGATGTATAAATGTCTATAGCATTTTGCAATTTAAGTGAATTGCATGGAGTTCAACCTCAGAGTGTAAGTTTAAGGTGACTCAAAATCCAAACCATGTAGATATAAAGTGAGTCTCCAGAATCATATATGTCAAACATCTCCATCAACTATGTGGGACAGACGTGTTATGGTAAGGCATTTTGTAGAAGTATGTTTCCACAATTTTTTTGTTTCCTTGATGTTGGTCCTCTCTGGTAGACCTAGTATTCATATTGGTTCCAGCACTAAGGGAAGAGATTCCTTCTTACTCACCACACATTTACGAAACAACTTACTTAACAAATATGATTGAATGAATGAATAAATAAATAAGGAAAGCAAACTTTTTGGTTACAGTAGTCATGCATATCAAGGGAACTGCTGTCTACCACCAGAAATAATGCTTTGGTTGGGAAGAATATGAATCTCTTCCAGAATTATTCAAAAGTAATTCTTGAGAAAAATTTAAAGGCAAACTAGTGAGAAACACAAAACAGAGAGCAATTGTGATAAGGAAATGGGTGGGATAATTTGATAAGCTTTAATTATATCTCTGCCCAGAGAAAAAGGTCTTGTATAAAGGCAGATTACAAGAAGAGCAGAGGCTGGGAGCAAGAGGGTTATTTTTGCAACCCTACTGAGATTCCCCCGTCATTTGGATCAAGATTGGCTTGGCTTCTACACGTAGCCCAGCTGTGTCTCCACCCACTGAGGGAAGAGGGCACAATTCTGTTCAAGACAATTATCCTGCTAATTTATCTAAAAAAGACAAAATTATAGACACAGTTTTCTCATTTCCCCCTGAATTATCCATGTAGGGGGTCCAGCATGATTAAGTTTCTGAGGAAATCTTCCCTTCTCTTCATCTTGCATCTGCATATGCAGCAGACCCTTTCCCCCATCTCTGCAGCTGAAATTTGCCTCCTGCTAAATACTTTGTATTCTGTACCTTTACAATTTGGTCAGGAGGTCACAAGATACGGAGCTGAGAAGTTCCATCTTCAAACACACACACTCAAAAAGTGGAGATCCATTCCCACAACAATTCTGCTTTGATATATTCCATATTTTATAAGTGCCAAATGAAAAGCAGAAGCTTCTATTAGATGGACCACAGTCCAGTGGAGGCTTCATTTCATCTTTTTTTTCTAAGTAGATTCTATGCTCTTTGATGGGAAGGACTATGTCATATATTTCTCATTGAAACCTCCCTAACACTTAACATGGTGCTAGTCATACAGCTGTTTTTTAATAAAGTACTTTTGAAATTGAAATGTCCATTTAGTGTTTATTGAATGTGGAATAAGTCTTCAGCAGAGTTTTGTAGAGTGCCTAACATGTGTGAAGCTGATGTAGGGATGGTAGCATGTTGTCTGAGTCTGTTTGGGCTGCTATAACAACATACCACAGACTGAATGGCTTCTAAACAACAGGAATGTATTTTTCTTTTTTTTTTTTTTAAAGATTTTATTTATTTATTTGACAGAGAGAGCCACAGCGAGAGAGAGAACACAAGCAGGGGGAGTGGGAGAGGGAGAAGCAGGCCTCCCGCCAAGCAGGGAGCCCGATGCGGGGCTCGATCCCAGGACCCTGGGATAGACCTGAGCCGAAGGCAGATGCTTAACGACTGAGCCACCCAGGCGCCCCCAGAAATGTATTTTTCATGGTTCTCGAGGCTGGAACTCCAAGATAAGGGCGCCCGGATGGTCAGGTTCTGGTGAGAGCTCTCTTCTGCGTTGCGGACTGCCGACTTCTTGCTGTGTCCTAACATGGGTGGGAGGGCCTGGGGAGCCCTGTGGGGTCTCTTTTCTAAGGGCACTAACCTCATTCATGAAGGATCCATCCTCCTGACCTAAGCACCTCTCCAAGGCCCACCTTGGTGATTAGGATTTCAACATACGAATATTTTGGTGGAAGAGGGGACACAAACATTCAGTGTATAGCCCATGTTTTAGAGGGAACTATGTAGCCTATCTTAATCTCTTCATTTTGTGTCAAGGACAGCAGAGGCAAAGCCAGGCTGGGATGTGGGGCTCTCTGGATGGCTATAATCATTTTAGTGATTTTTAAATTGTTACTCTTTGAATATTCCTTTAACATTTACTTTGAGAAGTTACTGCATAAGATGGGAGAGAAGGATAAAGAAAGACACCAGTTGTAGCAGTTCTCAGCTTTTTTAGAATAATCATCAATGAGTCAGTTTTGAACTACAACTTGCATTCCCCTCTTAGCAAGAGGAAAAACAAGCACACTGTGGTTAATAAGGTGTAGCTTCTGTAGAACGATTGCGGAATCAGCGGGTTGTTACGATGTCTGACCTCTTCTGATCTCCCACCTTCTGAGTTTATTCCTTCCATCTATAACCAGCTTTCTCTGAGAAAAGTTCAAGGAAAAACAAATTTCTTCATCTCATTCCTGTCCAGTGACACATAGTGACTCTTTAGAAATGGTCACTATGTACAGTTGCCTAGCCACTCTTATGATTTGGCTTAGGGCGGAATTTGTGATATGAAAAGTTTGGATAAACCGTTTTGCTTCAGGACATGGCTGACTCATGTGCCACGACATAACCGAAATAGCCCAGCCTCCATCTAAAGTCTCCTCTTATCTTTGGAGATTACTTTTTGGAGATGATCTATAAGAGATGAAAAATAGGAACTGCTTGGATTGTCATTATTTTTTTCCTTCCTCCTGAGCTCTGCTTGGGGGAAAGACTGACTTATTGAAGAGCTTGTATTCTAGACCACTCTCCACAACAAATGTGGAGCTGGGGAAGCTGTGGCAGGCTTGTGGCGTCCCAGGGCTTCTGGAAGTTACGTTTTCAGCAACATGTAATCAGAAGCCACGAACAGAAGGGCCACAGACAAAGTTGCACTTAGCTTTCTTTATAAAATTTTACACTGTTAATCCTTAATCATAATTCTGGTATTAAAATGTATTGGTTTGAATCTACATTAGCATCCTCTGGGATTTAGAAGCAATTACATTTAAAAATGGAATTGCGGTCCACACATAAACAAGAATGATCTTTAAAGCAAATTAAACAAAGGCTCTAATTACAAATCCATTTAATTTACAGACAGAATTAACCTTTGGTTCATTGGTAAATAAATATGCAGAGAAACAATAATCCACAATTTATTAACATGAACAAAGTAGTTCTTATAAGCTTCAGGGCTGATGTTTGATCATAGTTGCCATGTTTCCATATCATTTCACCTTTTGAATTTTAAAAGGTTTGAGAAGAAATTAGTACGTGGAGAGAAAAGAATGAGTTCTAAGTTAGATTCTGGTTACTCTTGCTCATTTATTATGTCTGGAGATTATTATCTCACAGGAGGATTAATAGTATAAAAACCAAACTTAAAAAAGTTTCTTTCACACTGTTCTTATTTTATTAAATGGCCTCATCATGTAGAGTGTTCTCTTCTGGAAGTAGGAATAGTTTAATCTGGAGCCTCCACCAATCTCTCCCACTCCATATAACTTGAAAAACTGCCCTGAGTTTGTAAATCTCCAAGGTAAATTCACATCAGTCATTTTATTACACTCAATGAGAGAGTTAAATAAAATTTCTCCCTTTTAGGAGCAATTTATAGAAAACTGAGATTCACCAAATGAGAGTGTTGAGACTTGGGTATAGAAATTCAATGTACTATAAAATTTGGCTTCTATATTTTACTAAAGTCATTCCCTTTACTTCTAACCTAAATACTATACCGTAGTTAGATTGAACTGAATAAGCTGAAGTTAACAAGCAAAATAACTCATTAAATAATGGGTATGCATGTTTGATCAAATAGAATTAAATATTTATTATTATTTTTTTTAGAGAGAGATAGATTATGAAGGGGGGAACAGAGGGCGATGGAGAGAGAAACTCAAGTGGATTCGGTGCTGAGCGCAGAGCCTGACAAGAGGCTTGGTCTCATGACCCTGAGATCATGACCTGAGCTGAAACCAAGAGTCCAATGCTTAACTGAGTGTGCCACCCAGGTGCCCCGTAGAATTAAAAGAAAAACTATTCCTTTTTCATATCATGAAACAACAGTGGAAGCAAACGAAGTGGTACAGATATAAACTCAAGCAACCTTCCTTTACGGAATATTTTCACCACATCAGCATGGAATGAGTACACAAATATAGTCTTGTGGATTGATAGATTTTGTGTAAAACTGTCCACAAAAATACCACTTGGCTTTGTTACATCTGTTGGTGAGACAGAAATGCTATCAGTGATCTTTTCAATGAGTGCCAGAGTTTCTCTTAAATTCTGGAAATGATTTTTGGAGGAGTCCAATATATTTTGTTTACTTATTGCTGTATGATGCAACAACAATCATTTCACTGTCTCTGTACATTTAGTGAACTCAGCTGGATGGTTCTTCTGCTCTGTATGATCTTGGCTGGGGCTGTGGTAATCTGGAGACTTGACTGAGCTGGAACATCCAATATGGCTCACTGACATGATAGACATCATGGTGGTGATGGCTGGAAGGCTGATACCAGCTGGGATGCTGGGGTGACTGGGCATCTCTCTCTCTCTAAGTTGTCCCAGAAACTCCCTTCTTCCATGTGTGTGGACTTCTCTGTGTATTGGCTCTCTTTGTGGCCACTCCAAAAAGATAGCTGGTCTTAGCTGTTCAGGGGTCCTAAAAGTACAAAAGTAACAACTGCCTAGTGTTCTTAAGCCTTAAGCCTAGAAGTGGTAAAATATTCTGCTGCATTTATTGGTTAAAATGAGTCATAGAGCCATCTCATTGTTAATGTGGGAGGGGACAACACAAGAGTAGAATACAAGGAGGTGTGATTCATTGGAGTCATTATTAGAGACTAGTTACCACAGTCATTCATATACACACATACACACACACGTACATGTATGTGTGTATATATATATATAGATATGAACGACTATTGTAACTAATCTCTAATAATGTACATGTATATATACACGTATGTTTGTGTGTGTGTGTATATATCTATGTGTGTGTGTGTGTGCATACGTATACCCCCTTTTGACCACATTTGTGTTTATTGTAGGCCATCAGCCCTGACTCGCTGGATTCATTCTGCCTGGTTAAATTGTGAAGCTGTTCATATGAAATAGGTTATGGGTATGACCAAAGAATTTAACCATGTATCAATCAGGGTGTAGTCCGAAAATCAGATTGACTAAAAGTAGTGTGGATTGAGTTGTGCCCCTCCAAATTCATATGTTGAAGCCCTTAAACCCGTGTACCCTGGAATGTGACTGTATTTGGAGATGGTGTTTTTATAGAGGTGATTAAGTTCCAATATGGCTGGTGTCCATCCAATATGGCTGGTGTCCTCATAAGAAGAGAAAATGTGGACACATAGGAGAGACATCAGAAATGCACATACACAGAGAAAAGACCATGTAAAGAGGCAGCAAGAGGGCAGGCATCTGTAAGCCAAGGAGAGAGGCTTCAGAGGAAACCAGTCCTGCTGGCACCTTTATCTTGGACTTCCAAACTCCAGAACTGTGAGAAAAGAACTTCTGTTGTTTAAGCCATCCAGTCTTTGATTTTTTGTTATGGCAACCCTAGCAAACTAACAAAAGTAATAGAGGAACAAGAGGTTTTCCATAGAAATTAGAACTTATACAAATGTGAGAGAGGTAGAGAAGTGAAGGGCCAGAGGAGGAGTCAAAGGGTGAGAAAAAGTCACTGATCACAATAGTTTGGAACAGGGGCTCTCAAAGTGGTATCTGGGGACACATCAGTATCCTTGAGACTGAAGACTCCTTCAGGAAGTCTAGAGGGCCAAAAACATTTTAATGACAGTATTAAGATGTATTTTCCTTTTTCTTTCATCTTTCATGAGTAGATGGTGGGGAATTCAGACGTTGCATGACTTGAGATCACACATTGAGATAGAATGTGTGTGTTTGTACTTTGTGTTTTAACATTTCTTGGTTTTAATTTATATTATTGATAGATACCACCTACATATACTAAAGCTCTTTGGGGTCTTCAGTAGTTTTTAAGAGTATAAAGGGGTTTGAAGGCCAAACAGTTTGGAATCTTAGACCTGAAGCTTTGGTGCAAATATGCAAGTTGAAGTTTGTAGGCGAATCCCAAAAGCTGTGTGTCTGGTCAGTGGAATGGAATTGCAAAACACATGGAGCACATGGAGAAGACTGTGGAAGCTGCTACCTCCATAGGGACTGCAGTCAGACTTTTGGTGGTTGGTTTGAAGCCCCCAGCAATGAGCAGGCCAGGAATCAGGAAGACCAGCAGGAACTTGGAACTCCCAGACATTTCTTTATTATTTTATTTTTATTTATTTATTTATTTTTAAAAAATTTAATTTAAATTCTAGTTAGTTAACATGCAGTGCAATATTGGTTTCAGGTGTAGAATTCAGTGGTTCATCACTTACATGCAACACCCAGTACTCATCATGACAAGTGCCCTCCTTAATACCTTCACCCATCTAGCCCACCCCCCACTCACCTCCCTCCATGAACCCTAAGTTTGTTCTCTATCTTTAGGAGTCTGTTAAGGTTTGTTTCCCTCCCTTTTCCCCCCCTCCCATATGTTCATTTGTTTTGTTTCTTAACTTCCACATTGAGTGAAATCATATGGTATTTATCTTTCTCTGTCTGACATATTTTGCTTACCATAATACACTCTAGCTCCATCCACATCATTGTGAATGGCAAGATTTCATTCTTTTTTTTTTAAAAAGATTTTATTTATTTATTTGACAGTGGGAGAATGAGAGAGAGCACATGAGAAGGGGGAGGGTCAGAGGGAGAAGCAGACTCCCTGCCGAGCCGGGAGCCCGATGCGGGACTCGATCCAGGGACTCCAGGATCATGATCTGAGCCGAAGGCAGTCACTTAACCAACTGAGCCACCCAGATGCCCCATTCTTTTTGATGACTGAGTAATATTCCATTACACACACACACACACACACATTCTACCTCTTCCTTATCCATTCATCACTCGATGAACACATTTGGGCTCTTGCCATAGTTTGGCTATTGTTGATAATCCTGCTAGAAACATTAGGGTGCATGTGCCCCTTTTTATATCATGCAATTGCTGGATCATAGGGTAGTTCATACGGTAGTTCTATTTTTAACTTTTTGAGGAACCTCCATACAGCTCTCCAGAGTGGGTGCATCAGTTTGCATTCCTACCAACAGTGCAGGAGGGTTTCCCTGTTGTATCTTGTCTTGTTAATTTTTGCCATTCTGGCAGGTATAAGATGGTATCTCGTCGTGGTTTTGATTTGTATTTCCCTGATGTTGAGCATTTTTTCATGTGTCTCTTAGCTATCTGGATGTCTTCTTTGGAAAAGTGTCTATTCATGTCTTCTGCCCATTTCTTAACTGGATTATTTGTTTTTGGGTGTTGAGTTTGGTAAATTCTTTATAGAATTTGGATACTAACCCTTTATCAGACATTTCATTTACAAATATCTTCTCCCATTCCGTAGGTTGCCTTTTAGTTTTGTTGATTTGCTGTGCAGAAATTTTTATCTTGATAAAAATGATTCATTTTTGCTTTTGTTTCCATTGCCTCTGGTGACTGCCTAGTAAGAAATTGCTATGGCTGAAGTCAAAGAGGTTGCTACCTATGTTCTCCCATAGCATTTTGATGGTTTCCTGTCTCACATTTAGATCTTTCATCCATTTTGAATTTATTTTTGTATATGGGGTAAGAAAGTGGTCCAGTTTCATTCTTTTGCATGCTGTTGTCCAGTTTTCCCAATACCATTTGTTGAGGACACTATCCTTTTTCCATTGGATATTCTTTCTTCTTTTCAGCTTTATTATTTTTCATAATTTTACCTTCTATATCATTGATTCATTCCTCTGATTCAGCCATCCTCATTATTATGGCATCCATTCAGGATCACATCTCAGTTACAGCATTTTAAATTTCATCCTGACTAGATTTTAGCTCTTTTATCTCTGCAGAAAAGTATTCTCTAGTGTCTTCTATGCTTTTTTCAAGCCCAGCTAGTATCCTTATAATTGTTTTAAATTCTAGTTGAGACATATTACTTATATCTGTATTGATGAAATCCCTGGCCTTTATTTCTTCCTGTTCTTTGTTCTGGGGTGAATTCTTCATCTTGTTACTTGGAGGAAAAAAAAAAAAGTAAAATAAAAAATAATAAAAAAAATAATAAGCTAGATCCTGGGTGTGTTTTCTTTTCTTTTCTTTTTTTTTTTAAAAGATTTTATTTATTTATTTGAGAGAGAGAGAATGAGAGAGAGCACATGAGAGAGGGGAGGGTCAGAGGGAGAAGCAGACTCCCTGCCGAGCAGGGAGGCCGATGCGGGACTCGATCCAGGGACTCCAGGATCATGACCTGAGCCGAAGGTAGTCGCTTAACCAACTGAGCCACCCAGGCGCCCTCTGGGTGTGTTTTCATCTGCTTGTTATGAGAAGCTTGATAAAAAAAAAAAAGATAAAAAAAATAAATACTACTGATAAACAAACATAAAAATTAAAAATTGCTCTTTATGTATCCCCCCAAAGCAAAACAAAAACAAAAACAAAAAATAAAATAAAAAAACATATAAAAAACCCCAAAGGAAGCTAGATCCTGTTTCCCCTGGGGCTGAAACTTTGCAGCACTCTATGATCAGCAGACTTAGTGCATGGGAGGAGTTTGTGCTGACCTTCTGGGGGGAGGGAACTGCTGCTCTGATTTGCAGGTGGTCTTGCCCTAGTGGAGATGAACCTGCAGGGTGCAGGGGGTCAGGGCTTGGTGTAGCAGCTCCATTCTCCACTTGGTTGTGCTGTTTAGCTTGCTGGGGTTGATCACTGCTGATGGGCGAGGGGTGAAGGTGAAAATGGCTGCACCTTGTTGCCTTGTCTCTGGGCTGGAAATTCACACCCACCACTCTTCAGGATGCCCTCACAGATGTGCAAACAATCACCCCTCCTGTGTCCCTGGTTTCCTTCACCCTGTCTGTGTCTGAGCTGTCTGCCTGCCAAATGGTGCAGCACTCCTGTGTTTTTATCTCAGGTGCTGCTGCGTTTCAAAGCCCCATACTTCAGAGGCCCATGCTGCAGATCCACGCTGATCCTCTGGGGGAGGGTCCTGCTCCGTTGTGGTTGGCTCTGGCTTGTCCTAGAAAACAGTTGTATGACCGTGCAGGGGTTCAGAATTTATGGTAAATGACAACACACAGCTGGAGCCAGGGTTTGATTCCCTCAGCCCAAGTTTTTGTTCCAATACAGGTGAACAGGGCAGCTCAATGGTGCCCACAGGGTCTTTTGCCCGCAGAGTGGCTGTATACCCTCTACCAAGTGCACTCCAAGCAGGGAAACCACTTCTCCTTGTCTGACCCAGGGGATTCTCAGACTTTGTTGCTGCTCTAGGGACTCCACCTTGCTTCTCACCTGAGAACTGCTCAACTCGCTAGTGTGACCCTGGTGATGTTGCAGACCTCTGAAACTTCAGACTCTGTACTCTGCTGTTTATAAAAAACTGGCGGTATTGAAACTCTCTCCTTTTTTCCAGGCAATGGGTTTGGGGAATAGTTTTCTTGTGCAGTCCCCTGTGTGTGCTTTCTTTCTTTCTTTTTTTTTTTTACTCTCTTTCGTTCTTAGTACTGTCTCCCTGATCAGGGCTCCTCCCCACTCTGCCATGCCCCCTGCTCTTTTCTCCCACAAATCAACTCTCCACAATTCCTACCTTCTACAGGTCATTTTCTCTGCTTATAGATGTGCAACTTTGTTCTTGAATATTTCTGGCCGATTTCTTGGGTGTCCAGAATGATTTGATATTTATCTAGCTGTGTTCTAGGAAGGAGGGAAACGTAGGTTGCCCTAATCCTCTGCTATCTTAGCCCTCTCATCCCTAGACATTTCTTCCTTTTTTTTTTTTTAAAGATTTATTTATTTATTAGAGAAAGAGAGAGAGCACATGAACAAGCACAGGAAGGGGCAGAAGGAGAGGGAAAGAGAAACTCTAGCAGACTCCTTGCTGAGTTTGGAGGCCCACATGAGGCTTGATCTCAAGACCCTGAAATCATGACTGATCTGAAAGCAAGGGTCAGTCACTTGACTGACTGCACCACTCAGGGGCCACTCAGATGCCCCTAGACATTTTTAAATCTATCTGTCACTGTGTCTGACTGCCATGGCTTGTTGAAAGTAATGGCCTCTACTTCACTTCTGGTTACCAAAATTCTTACAGATTTCTGTCTTTAATTGGGAACATACTTAGTTCCTCTCATACTTAGTTCCAAGTCATAGACAGGAGAGGAATATATAAATTAGAAAAAATGCAGTTTAGCACAATCTAATCCTTTTCAATTTAATATTTAATATTTAATATTCCATATACATTTTTAAAATCAAATTTAACTTCCAGGAAAGATGATAGAAAAATCATGCTTCTGTATAGCATGATGAAACTATCCCTTGTACAAAGAAAAACATGCTAATCTTGTCCTCAAAACAAACAAACAAACAAACAAACAACAAACAAAAAACCAAAGTCCCATGTTCCATTTTATCCATCTTTTTGGGGGGATGTTTATTCTCCTTCTAGTTGCATTCACATTTTCCATTTGATAAATTATAATTAAATCCTGATATATGGGGAAAATAATTATTAATACTTTAAGTTGGGGAGTAGGTAAATGGCAGAGGGGAAAGTTGATTTGTATCTATTTGAATATATTCATATCAAAGCAAGGAAGAAATATTGATAAGTATTACAGTTCTAGTGTGTGTAATTGATAACACGGATGAAGCTGGTATTTAAAAGTTTCCTCTTTCACCCCTCATTCCATATTCTCTTTACCTTAGCAAGTACCTGAGCTGGTCAAGGATCCCAAGCTCCAATGCATTAATCCCAAAAGGTCTCTGATATCAGTAGTTTTGCCTGTATTGCGTTGTTGTAGTGGTCCGTGAACTTTTAGCACAGAATGTGAGATGCTAAATGGCACTACAGAGAACTTTGTAGATTCCAGGCATACTCCTCCCTGCCCATATAGTAGAAATAGAAATCCAGTTTCCCCTTTATAATCAGAATCAACCACAGTCAGTGCAGCAACCTCCTTTTTTGTCTGTTATTTCAGTGGAATAAGGGCCCAAAGTATCCAGGTAGCAGTCTCAGTTTTCAGTTCAAAGGAACTATTATTGTGTCCCTTGGTGGAAGCAGTACCCCTTTGGGAACTAAGACTTTTAAACCAACAGAGCCCAAAACTGTGGAGATGAGAGAGTAAAAATCTTTCTAATGGATCATTAGGTATAATGGTGAGAATTGCTCACATTTGTACTTCTTGATTTCCAGTCCACGAATCCTAGCTATGGTAGAAAGATTATCATATTTTGGTCACTGAATCAGAGCATATATTGGCTCTTGAAAGCAATATCCCAGCTCCAATATGTATTGTCTCATAACTAGCATGAAAACTGAGTCTTCAAGCTATTCCATTACACTATTAAGCCAACAGTTTCAGAGTGATAGAGAACATGGAGAGACCAGTGAATTCCTTGATTATGAGCCTAAAGCCACATTTTACTCACACATAAAATAAGTCCTTTGGTTAGAAGTAATGCTGTTTGGAATACCATGAGGGTGAATAAAACATTCTATAAGTCCATAAACAGTGGTTTTGCCAGGAGTATTGAAGGCAAATCCACCTGGAAGAAATGAAACATATCGCTGTCTCTTCCGTGATGGTTATTATCAAGTTAACCAACCTACCTTAAGTTCCCCTTAGTTGCCATCTTGAAGGCTCAGTGTTTGTCCTTGCTATTGGTAGATTATGACCTCAGCTGTAACTATAAATAAATTGACCTTGCTGAGTAGAAGCCCAAGTTGCTGAATCCTTGCTAATCTCCATCCCTGTTGCTATTGCTATTTTGTGCAAGAGCCCATAGGATAATGACAGAGGTAACTGGAGAAAGAGTGACTGATGTCTACAACTGGGTTACGTTTTCCACTTGATTATTAAGAGCCTCCTCTGCTGAAATTACTTTTCAGTGAGCATTGACATGAGGCACAAATATCCTCATACTACCTGCCAATTCTGAGAGGTCTAGCCAAATAGCTCTTCCCCTGACTTTGTTGTCATCCATGTCACAATTGTGTTCCTTCCAAGTCCTTGATCAACTAAAGAAATGGTTAGCCACTACTTATGAATGAGTGTAGATCCATACCTCTGGCAATCTTTCTTTCTCGGCAAAATGAATATCCAGTTTTCTGCTCTAAAGGTTTGTCTACTGGGAAGGTTTCCCCTCACTGCTACCCTTCACAGCCACCCCTAAGTGGGGCTGCAGAGCTCCAACAAGCCATTTGTAAGCTGTACCAGTATGTGGTGTAAAACCATCTGTAAAACAGGCCTTAGGTTTTCATTTATTAGTTAATTGGTCACTTATTTCCACAAGCTTAGTGGTTTAGACAATACCCCAGTTCATGCTGGATAACTCGGTTTGAATAGTAAATTGATGATCTATGTTTCTATTACGTTTTGTAAATATGCAGGAAGCTGTTTCTCAAATGAAGAATAGTTATGTGTGGGAGTTGGCATAACTGTTCCGGAATACTAAATTCTATACTGTGATTCACCTATAATGGCCAGCCCCAGACTTCATGTAGCATCTCTTCAAGCCCTATTGGGTCTACTGGATCATATGGCCCAAACAGTAAAGCAGCTTGTATGATCCAGCAGCTTGCTAGATTTGGTACATAGCCTCCTATTCCTCTGGGTCTCACTCAAAACTGATGGCTCTATAGATTACTTGTAAATGGGTCAGAGCAGCCTGCCCAAATGATGTATTTATGTTGACTCCAAAACCTGAGGTGGCCCATTTGTTCTTGTTGCTCATTTTTAGTGGCAAGGGGTACAAGATCAACAACATTATCTGTCTTGGAAGGGATAGCTCAACATGCCCAAGACCATTGAACTTTTAGAAATTTCAGACATCTGAATTTTGGTAGCAATCCTACCCTTTGGCATGAATCTTACCAAAGGTTCTAGGGTTTTTGCTACTCTCAGATGCAATCATCATATTATCAACATAGTACATCAGTATAATATTCTATGTAAGGCAAGATGATCAAGGTTCCTGTGGATTATGATTGAAAGTTGGAGAGTTGCTGTAGCTTTGAGGTAGGACAAAAGGGTGTATTACTGATCTTTCAAGCGGAAGGGAAACTGTTTCTGGTAATCTTTGGGTGTAAAAAAAGAATGCTTTCCAGATCAATAGCTATAATACCTGGAATCCAGAACAGTGTTTATTTGTTTCAGTCCAAAACAAAGAAACAAACAAACAAACTGACAGAGGTGCCTGAGTGGCTCAGTTGGTTTAGCATCCAGCTCTTGATTCTGTCTTGGGTCATGATCTCCGGGTTGTGAGATCAAGCCCTGTGTCAGGTTCCATGCTGGACATGGAGCCTGCTTAAGGTTTTCTCTCTCCCTCTCCCCCATTTGTTCATGCTCCTACTCCCCCTCTCTTTCTCACTCTTTCACTCACTCAAACAAACAAACAACCAAACAAAACACATCTGAATAGCAGTTGCAATTGGAGCTAGTAACTGATTAAGTTGATAATAACCCATTGTTATTCCCCAACAGCCATCTATTTTCTGCACAGTCCACATAGGTGAGTTAAACAGGGATTTGGAGGGAATAATCATCCCTTCATCTTTCAAGTCCTTGACAGTGGCACTAATCTCTTCAGTCCTTTCAGGAATGTGGTTTACTCTTTTTGTAGGTAGAGGTAGTTGTAGTTTTCACTTGCTCTTTCCTTTAATATCCCTCATGGAACCAATATGGTTACTGTATTAGTTTATTAGGGCTGCTATAATATAACCGCAAACTGGGTGGCTTAAACAATAGGAATTTACTTTCCCACAGTTCTGGGGGCTGCATATCTGGTCAGTGTTGGTTTGGGTTGGTTTTTCTTGAGGGCTCTCTTTTCTGGCTTGCAGATGGCCACCTTCTTGCTGTGTTCTCACATGGCCTTTCCTCTGTGTGCTCATCACCCCTGGTATCCTCTATGTGTCCTAATTTCCTCTTCTTATAAGGACACTAGTCGTATCAGATTACCTTGACAGTCTTATTTTAACTTAATCACCTCCTTATAAGCTCTAGCTCCAAATACAGTCGCATTCCAAGGTACTGGCAGTTAGGGATTCAACATATGAATTTGGCAGGGTGGGAGGAAGGGGGACACAAATCCGTACATAACAGTTATTCTGTCAGTTACATTCTGGAACTAAGGAAATAGTCATGGAGAATCACTGAGTTCACTCTGGGAGGGCTCCAAATCAAAATTCAATTATCACTTGACTTCTGTAATTCTGTACTCTGGTAGATGATATTAGAGTTTTGGGTCTCTAGGAATTTATATTGGTACAGAGCTGAGCTACTGAACAGAAATCTCTGAAAAATTTGGGTAATATCTTTACCCAATGCACAGTTACTCTCCTAAATGGGTAAATGACAGCCAGTTCCTTTAGAAAAATGTAAGAGGAAGATTAACATTATATATTTTTAAAGGGTAGCAGGGATCCTTGTACAGAGGACCTGGCCTTTTCTTCATTCATGGGGATCTAGGTTTGGGCACAAGCTAAAGTCTAGAAATTGGTTGAGGAGCCACAACTCTTTGGAGGTGATTTAAGTCAGATACCTGTTTGCCAGAACACAACAAGTCAAATTAAACCTTTGTATTCTGCCCATCTATTTCAATCCCAGTGACAGCATGATCAATTAGCCAACATCAAAGAACTCTGAAGGTAAAACCTTTCTGATTCTGTAGCTTTGCTGTCATTACAATAAAACCCATTCCCACATATATTTTTATTCATCAGGTTTCCATCACTTCCATCACTAAACTGGCAAAATCTGGTCATTATCTTGACATGTGTGGGACCTCTTACTGGGTCATGCTTTGTACCCAGCCCCCTGTTTCCTGCTGGGACTTGAGGCTGGTTATATGAGAGGGAGTGGGGATAGGTCTTGAGAAGGATCATCATTCCCCTGCAAGGTCACTACCTCAGACTTTACACTACCTCAGGTCATTATAGGCTTTTTAGATAAGAGAAGACTAATCTCAGGAGATAAAGAACTGCTTCTATTAGAATGGACAGTTCATCAGAATTTAGATATTCAAGGTTCTCAGCTTCTTTCAATCTGCCCAATCTTTTAGGATTACATTAGTTTTCCAATCAATATCTTAACTTTAACATAACCTCATAAATATATGAATTCAATTTGCATTGTAATTTAATCACCTACAGATTCAGATTCTGGGTTTGGTTTTCAGAAATATTGACCCTGTGTGTACAGGAAGATGAGGATTTCTTTCAGGGAGATCATAAGTGCTTTTGGGTTCCTTACCTGTGTCAGAAATGGGGAATTTTAAGCTTGGAGATAATAATTTTCTTTCTCTAAACTCTATTAGCAAAGAACTCCATTGTCTTAATTTTCGTTATTTCCCCAATACTGTTTGATAGATGCAGCAACTTGGTCCCCTAAAGCCTTGACTTCTATAGGCCCTCAATTGCAGGTGTCCTCCAGTGATTATGTAAGTGACTTTTGCCCCGGATGTCATGGACTCTCTCATTTACTATTAGCAACAGGGTCATTACAGCCTTTATATCTCATTGGAACAGAGAAGAAGTTCCTTCTGAACTTCCTTCTTGTTCTTCGAAACTACGTTCAGTACCAAAACTTGAACCATCAGGATTCTCTCAAGAAAACAACCAGTCAAGTTCATGGGGTTTACTATAGAAATTAGAGCTTATATACATGCAGGAGGAGCCAGGCAAGTGAAGATCTGGAAGAGAGATATCAGAGGATCAGAGAAAGTCACTAACACAATAGCATGAAACGTTAGTGTTGAAGTGCCATTCAAAACTTGTGGGAAAATCCCCCAAGTGTTGGTTTTAAGCAGAGTGGCAAAAAAGAACTATACTGAAATGGAATGTGAAGGGGGAGCATGTGGAGAGGTCTGTGGAAGCTGCCACCTCTATGGGGAATGCAGTGTAGTATTTGGTGGTTGGCTTGGGTTACTCTTGGATGGTGCAGACAGAAGTTGGGAAAATGAGCTAAAAGCTGAATCTCTTTAGGCACATTTACCCTGTCTGTCACTGTGTCTGATTGTCATGATCTTTTCAGAGGCATGGCTTCTGTTTCACTCTGTTATCCAAATTTTACACAATTACCTCTCGGCCAACTTTAACCCAGGACATTACGGGTAGGGTGTTCTGGAAGATGTTATTCACAGCTTTAGACAGGAGTGATAATGCCATGTTGACAAAACACAATCCAGCATACAGCCAGTGGAATGTGGGGACTTTGCATAGTTTTACAAATAAATAAGCAATTTAATATGATAGATACAATGTAGTATTTCTTTATTTTGTTGCTATTCATCAAGGTTGTCAAGAAGGGCAATAGCAATAATAATTTAGCCTCCTCACTCCCTTATTTGGTTCTAGAACCTAGAGAGTTACACAGGTCTAGAAAAAGAGATATGCATGTGGTCAGTCCTGTGGATGGTCTCAGCCCAGGTTCCAGCTTTTTTCAGAGACAGTCAACTCTCAGTTCAAAACTTGACTGTGGGGACTTTCATATTTCATAGTGGCCATCTTTAGGCATCCATACACTCTTTCCAAGTGAATTGCTGTTTCACTTTGGGGCAATGCTTTGCAGGAGTTCTGCTCCCTCTATTTCAGAGAACCTATGACTTTTCTTCCCCAAACTCATTCATGTCAAGAAGCTCCCTTTAAAAGCCTATAAATCTGTAAACTCCAAACTGTCTTCTTTTGGGGGAAATTCAGCCTCATTCTTTTGAGGGACTTGACTGTCCAAAACAAAGGTTGATGTGGAGTTGTCTTTAGAATTGCCCCATTCCTACTGACAACAGTTCCTTTGAATACCCCAAATTGGGAGGTTATCTTTCTTCTTATTTATTTATTTATTTTTGAAATAAGACATAAGTGAATTTCTCAATTACTCTGTCCATTAGTAAATAGTAATAAATACCTCATCTGTTGACCAAACTGAGAAAGGTACAGTTTCAACTAGATTTCTTAGAAATTTCACATTTGTTTATTGCATACTAACTTAAGAAAATTTTGATGGGCTTTGATAACATTTGGAACACTTCTACAGGCTATAGAAAAACCTGCATAACGTTTGATGCATGGTTTGGTCTTTGAAGATGAAGTCTTGTACAAGTTTATGTTTTGTATTTTGAAATGAATTTCAAAGATATTTGATATGCCAATAGATATTACAAAATTCAGTGATTGTATTATGAAGACTATTATATAGAGAACCACTCGTTTGTGCCTTGAAATCTTATAGGCTCAATTTTGATATGGGAGATGCTATGTGTGTAAGCACGTGCATGTGTTTGTATATTTATCTTCATATTTACTCATATTAGTATGAGGGAAATTACCTTTTATGGTAGAGCACTAAATCCACTCCTCACACTCTGGTTCACCAAAGAGTAGTCTTGTATTTTGTCATTAGTACCATAAAAGAGACTCCAGATTTGATTTCACTGTTGGGGAGTTTTGCATCCTCAGGCTCTGAACGGAATGATAAATAAAAGAATGACAGATGGAGGACAAAACATTACCTTCAATACTGGCAGTGGCTGAGAGGATGTGGCTTTAGTTCTGTTAGCAGAGTGACCTTATTGGTACTAAACCCCAGAGTTAGGCAGGCTTATGCAAACAGACACGTGCAATGTTGGACCAAGGCAGACATACTACCCCCACTGCTGGGCAGAGCTGGTCCTAAAAGGAATCTATGCTGTCTCTGGGCAAGGCGCTTCCTAAAAAGGAAAAAGAGGCAGAGCTGGGCTAAGCACACTCCGTTTATTACTCCTAAATTCACCACTAAGGTGAACCTTTCCAACTCTCTTGAGGTGGAGTGATGAAAAAAGTGAAGACAGGCCAGGAGTTATACTGACTGAGCAATCCTTTTAGAAAGGACCTGAGGAAAGGAGAATAAATTATATCTCCTAATACTATCAGACTAAGAGGATTATAAAGGTAGCTATGGTTAAATAAACAAATTTCTTCAGTCTGTTCTTAAGTCTGATTCCTTTAGTCCCTAACATGCTATTGACTGCTAACTTGTGATAAAAATTCAGTAGAGGCTGGGGGTAGTAGGCATGTGTATTTTGAAAAAAGTTCTTAAAGCTAAAATGTTGCATCTCTCTACTATTATCCTCTGCTAGGAACCACTGGCTCAGATGCTAAACTTACCAACTTACACTCCTTTATGGCATTCACAAATCTTTGATTTCTGTTGCTCATCTGGTTCTGACTCAATACTTCATAGCCCCTGCAGGTTTGCATATGTTCTACTTTTCTGGTCCTCGAGTTTCATCCAGGCCCCAAGCATGCTGCTGTCCATCTGACAACCAAGCCCGAAGAGAATGGAAATGAGGCAAGAACATGCTCACAGGAGAGGAACTGCCTTCACAGCCGGCACTGATTGGGAACAGAACAGTTGGCAGCTTTAACACTCCAACTTTAGGTCAGCAGCTTGAAGCCCTGGGCTGCCACAAATCCAAAGAACTTATCTGGACAGGGTTGGCAAAAAGCAAGGAAGGAAAGGAGGAAATGTCATGGGGCACATGGCAAGGACATCTGTTTAGCAAATGTTTGAGGCGTGGAGCAAAAAGGTTCTTCATTGTCAAGTTCAAAGCTCACAAACTGGCTGATGCATTTGAAAAAAAATTGAGTTTGATTGCCTTTATAACATACACTCTCCAGTTTGCTACTGTCCTTCTTCTCCATCTGCCCTTTCTTTTTACATCAGATTGCACTACTGATGTTATATGTTTGGACTGGAAAGCATTTGAGTTTGTTGCCCCAGGTCTAGTTTGAACTTGAGATACCTTTTTTTTTTTTTTTTTTTTTTTTTTTAACAATCCAAACTCTTGATCTTCAGTCAGAAACCTTCTCTGGTTTCCTTGGGGGAATGATCCTTAATTTTGTCACTGTTCTGCTTAGTTCCTCCCTTTCCCTCAGTATAATCCTAAAATATCTGAGCAACAGGAAGTGAAATCAATTCCTGATTAGGATGATACTATGGCTTTTAAATGAAAAGAATATAGTATGCTTTCATGTTATAGGCTGAACTGTACCTCCCCCACCCCTATTTATATGTTGAAGTCCTAACCCCCAGTAACTCAGAATGTGACTATATTTGGAGATAGGGCCTTTCAAGAGGTGATTAAGTTAAAATGAGGTTGTTAGGATGGACCCTAATCCAGTCTGATTGGTGTCTTTGTAAGAAGAGGAAATTTGGACACACAGAAAGATGCGAAGGGTATAAACACCCAGAGAAAAGACTGTGTGAGATCGGGATGAGAAGGTGACTCTCTGCGAGTTAAGGAGAGAGGCCTTGGAAGAAACCAACCCTACCAGCACCTTGATCTTGAACTTTCAGCATCTCAAACTGTGAAAAAATACTTTTCTGTTATTTAAGCCAACCAGCTGGAGGCATTTTGTTATAGCAGCCCTAACAAACTAATACGAACCATTTACATAGTGACCTGCCACGGTGTGTGTGTATCCTGGGGAAGGGAAAGGAGGAGATTCCACCACCTGTTATATTTTTGTCCACAAAAACCTTATGTAGCATTATCTCCATTTATGCCAAACCTCCTGTCTTCCTCTGTTAGCACATGTCACCGAGCAGACCATATTTCCATTCCACTTCTTCAGAGCCTCTTTTTTTAAAAATACTGATCTAGTATGATATACAACCACTAATTAAAGATAATCTAGTCCCGTTCATTGGTCCACTTGTCACTCAAAGTAGATGGCCTAGATCTGGTGCAGGCCTGAGGGACCCGAAAAGATGATCTAGGTAAAAAGTAATCTAGGTCACTCTGCCTTTATGGTTTCATTCCTTTTTTTCCCTATGGGTCCTGTGTCCAAAATGAAGCAGAGGGATAAATATAGTCACATGGACACTGTGGAAGCTGAGCTTGTACACACAGGAGAAAGCTGAACAAAACAGCTAATAACTTTGATCCACATGGACAGTCATTTCAGCTTCTTGGGTAGAACGCCCCGTCTGCTGTTTACTGCTCCACAGCAGATTTCTAGGTGAAAATAATATAACTGTTGATTTAAAAAAGAAAACTATCTAGGTTTTCTATTTCAATGTAGCATTTCAGTTCCTATATCTTCAAACAGTCTATTCTTGTGATTATGTAGTCATTCACATAGCAAACACTTTTAAAGCCTGCTTTGTTCTTGGCATTGAAAATAGAGAAATGTATGACACATAAGACCAAGCCTCAGGAAATTACAGTCTAGAAGGAGGGGACAGGCATGTAAACAGATAATTGCAGTAAGGTGTGTAAACAGTCCTCAGCTTACCCAGATAAATTCCGTAAGCAACAGCCAAAGGAAAGCCACATGGCATTCTTTGTAGGGAATGTTGCTGATGTCTTCTAGTCTATATGAAGACCTAGAAGAACTTTTTTCTGAGGAACCATGGTGACCCCTCTTTTTGCCTTGATTGAAAAGAATTCCAGAATGAAATTTGTAACACAATTTTAGTAAATGGAGAGTGTGGTTTGCTTTCCATCTGAGAACCCCTCCCCTTTATCCTACCCCCCAACACACACACACACACACACGTATGCACACATGGGAATAGGAAGAAGTCACTTGGGCTAAGCTTTCTTTGTTGTCAGAATTGTGTAAGAAGGCACAGTGTGGGAATAGGGTGAGAGACCGTAAGTGGGGGACACTGGGTGGGGAAGGATTGGTGGGAAGGAGAGATAAGAGGTTGGGACCCTGGAATACCTGGTTTCTCATGTAGGATGAGAGAACAGAATTGGGCCAAGGGCATAACTTCTGACTCAGGGGCTCCTCTTCTCCCCCACCCCCCACCCAAATACATTCTGTGAAGCTCTGGAACTTCTGCAGGAACCCCTTCAGGAAAGAGTCATTTAAATCCTCGAGGCCAGGGTGTATTTCCTTCAGGGAGAAACACGTGTGGTGGTGTTCATCACCGATGGAGAAAGGATATCTTCCCTCTCTCAGTGATGAGCAGCAGGCTCCTCTCGTGGAAGGCCGTGAGGAGGGTCTTCCTGGAGTCCATGCACAGCTGAGGAAACAAGGTCTGTCCACCCATAAAAATAGTTCACAGAGAACTTCATGGAACAGGAAAACCGTAGGAGCCTCTTCCCCCAGCCAGAACTCTAAGGCTCGACTAGAAACATACAAATCTCCTCATGGTGTTAGTGTCTTAATTATGTATTTCCCCAATCTGTCCCATGTGTACCAACTTCACATTTCTGCCATTTACATTTGATACTTCTACTACAACTTACTTATTAGTTCTGTGAATAAACTCATTTGGAAATTCTAAATAAATTTAACCTTGTTCTAAGTAATTAGTCTTTGTGAAATCATAGGTTATGTGTGTTGTATTTTAAAAATATATACATAAAAATACAAGGCACATTTCAAAAAGAGTTAATTTGTGTACTACTTAAAATCTTCTCATGTACCAGTTTGGGTAAAATTATCATAACATATTTATTAACATTTTTAAAAATCAACTTAAGAAATGTATTTTCCTAAACTGCCTTAGTTCCTTTGTGGCATGTGGTGGCAGAAGTATATACAGGAAAGAAATATGGGTACCTGGTTGGTGCTAAGAGTAAAACCGGTGGTTTTAAGCTGAGTCTTGTTGGCTTTCCACAAGGGAAGTGCTTCCTGGAGCTGGAGGTTTTCTCTCATGGGATAATGACTCTGCTCCTGGTTCTCCTGGCCTCCCCCTTGGCTTACTCCTGTACCTGGGGGAATGTCATCGTCACGGCAGAACTTGTCCAAGGAGATCATCCTTGATTTTGTCTTTTTCTGACTCTAGGTGGAAAAACTGCAAATCTGTCCCGTGATCTCGAAGAACACACAAGTTGGCATTTGTAGGTACCAGCCCTGCCAGATAGCCGGTTTTATATTTTCTATATATACCTACATATTTTAAAAGATTTTATTTATTTATTTGACAGAGAGAGACACAGTGAGAGAAGGAAACACAAGCAGGGGGAGTGGTAGAGGGAGAAGCAGGCTTCCCGCAGAGCAGGGAGCCCAATGCGGGGCTCAATCCCAGGGCCCTGGGATCATGACCTGAGCCGAAGGCAGCCGCTTAACTGACTGAGCTATCCAGGTGCCCCTACATTCTGTATATTTTTATGAAGTTATGGCCTACTTTTGAGTACATTATTTCAGGCCTGCCTAGCAGAAATCATGCATAAATAGACAGCAACGCTTGTTTTTGCCTGAATCACTATGGTGATTGCAAAACCTTTCCTCAGCTTTGGCGGTAGAGCCGGAGAGGATGAGGGATGGTTTGAAGACAGTCCTGAGCAAATCCGGGAGCGCCTCTGCATCCCTCAGACAGCCTCTGGCATGAGCCTTGCAGTCAATTGTTTTGACCTGCACCAGCCAACTTGCTTACAAAGCAACAGAGCTGCTTCTTTCTAGGAGTGAAGTTTATTTATTTATTTTTAAGGCTTGTAGGAGCAAAAATAGCTTGCTTCTTTCCTCTGTGGACCCAGATTGATAGCTGATCTCTTTTTTTCCACTTGTGAAGTTCAACTGCACCTTTTTCAACAAATGTGGACTGAACGAGCATAGCTTGTCGTGGCCCAGAATTGTCACATTATGGAAAATAATCTGGAAAGGAAGCTTGCTTAAGAAATGGAGAAGAAGCTGTGGGCAGTTCCTTTTAGGACCATAATTGGCCAGTGTTCCTTCCTGATGTGTGGCAGCAAGTTTCACTGTTGTGCAGCAAAGCCCACTGATACATTTCCCAGGCGATTTCACAGAAACGTTCCACGGCTGCCTTGCCAGCTACAAAACGCCCTGCGAGTTGGCTGTTTAAGAAAGCCAAAAATTTTGTATAGTATGATTAAGTAAAGAACTGTGACATTTTCTGTGAGCCAAACAATGGGAGACTTTCCTTTCGGAGGAAGCACCGTTTAATGGCAGAAGAGGAAGAATAGCTTGTGGGTTTGTCTTTTCAACAGTAGCCCTGAAAAAGATTCAAGTCAGCTAAAAAGTGTTTGCATTCCAGTTGCACTGAGCTTTGTCTGGGCAGACAAAGCTGTGAATGGGCCATACGTACCCTCTACATCACTCTTAAACGGATTTTATAGCATGATGCTCTGGAATATCAGCTGCTTTCAGATAAATAGAGAAATTGAGATTTTAATTCTGTGTACAATAGGAGCCTAACTCGCACCCTGACCGGCTGATCACCGTTGAAATGGTGTTGATTGCTCTGTGGTCCTGTGTTAGAATTCTGGCCTCGGTCTTCGAGTGCCTGCCATGTACCCCCCACACTGCTCGTTCTGTGGGTTCTGCATCATTACATCACTTAATATCATCCTTAGAACAGTCTGGAACGGTGAGTGGTATTGTCCTTGTTTTAACAGGGAAACTGAAGCACAGAGATATTAACCAATTGCTCAGGCCACCACAGCTTGGAAATGCCTACCTCTAAACTATTTTCCTTTCACCCTCCTGCAAATGTTGGTGGAAGTGACTGGCAATTTCATATTTGGAGTTCAAAGTGCCACTTGCCCCCAAATATCTCTTATGACATGCTAATTGACCAGAAACTCTCTTCTAATCAAAAGAACGGTTTTGTCTAGTGCTGATTCCTGAAGGCTGTGGGAGACTCTTGTCCACGCCCATCGTCGGAGGTTAGATTTATGATGGCTCTCCATCTTGTTCTGGATGCAGGTACCTGAGTCACAGTGCTTTTCTGCATCAAACAGTGAAACATGGATATATTAACCTTCCACCTCTGAAATATAATTTTTGGGGAAATGATGATGATATAAATCAAATATAAATTACCAATGTGGGAGGGAGGGACCAGTTAGGGATACTGGGATGAAAACAAGACTTCTCTGAACTTGTTTTATAGTTTTATCTTTGGACACTTTTTTTTTCAGTATTGTTAAGAATTGTTTCAGTCTATATTTTTTAAAAATGACTATTCCAATATATTTATTATTATAAGAAACTTACAAGCTTTCACTAAAATATACTCTTGATTTGTAGATAACTCTAGGTATGTTTCCACTATCAAATTGAGATACATATCAGTGTACCTTTGGTCAGACTGTTCTTTATGCATTAAACCGTAAGTGTAAGTTCTGACACTCATTTTCCCAAGGTCTCAGGTTACATAGTCTTTATTGTGAAGGAGGACCTTTGTCCCTTACAGTTTTTAAAAACAGCTTTATTGAGATATAATTCATGTACCTTACAATTTACCCATTTAAAGGGTACAATTCAGTGGTTTTTCATATAATTATAGAGCTGTGCAACCATGACTTCAATAATCTGTGTTATTTAGCTATGTAAAACATTTATAGAATCATTTTTCTTGTTCATGAAATACATAATCTAGAAGTTCCTTTAGTGAAGGTCTGTTGGTAGCCAACTCCCTCAGTTTTTGTTAAGCTGAAAATATCTTCATTTCACTCTCATTTTGAAAGGATAGTTTTGCTGGATTTATAATTCTAGATTGACAGTTATGTTCTCTCAGGACTCTGAAGACAGTGATACTCAGTCTTTTGGCTTCTGTTGTTGCCCCTAAGAGGTTGGCTATCAGTGTAATTATCATTCCTGGTAAATGTCTTTTCCTATCTTTTCTCTCCATCTGATTTTTAAAGTATTTTTTCTTGTCTTTGGCATTCTGTAGCCTTATAAAAAAATGCCCAAATGTGGACCTCATTTATTTATCTTGCTTGACATATGTGGAATTTCCTATTTCTATGTCTTTTATCAATTCTGAAAAATGTTTTAGTGATTGTCTCTTCAAATCTATCCCTTCTGCATTTTTAAATGTTCTCTCCTTCTGGGACTCAACTGGATGTATGTTAGAATCTCTCATTTTGGGGCGCCTGGGTGGCTGAGTTGGTTAAGCGGCTGCCTTCAGCTCAGGTCATGATCCCAGGGTCCTGGGATTGAGCCCCACGTCGGGCTCCCTGCTCAGTGGAGAGTCTGCTTCTTCCTCTCCCTCTGCCTGCCTCTCTGCCTACTTGTGCTTTCTATCTCTCTGTCAAATAAATAAATAAAATCTTAAAAAAAAAAAAGAATCTCTCATTTTCTCTGTTCTTTTGTGCAGTCTTTGTTTTCTCTCTATGCTGCACTCTGGGTAATGTCTTCTGATTTATCCTTCAGTTTACTAACTCTGTTCTGATGTCCCATTCATTCACCAAGACTCCATCTTCACCCAATTTATGTTTTATCTCTAAATGTTGATTCTCCCTTAATTCTTTTTTTAGTTAATTTTATTTTTAAAAATTTTAAAATAAGTTTTAATTTTAATTCTAGTATAGTTAATTCTCCCTTAATTTTTCATGGCTATTTCTGACTGTTACTTCTTCCTTGATTGTTTTTTGGATTATGATCATATATGTTTGAAAAACAGTGACATCTTATACATGTTTTTTTCCTCAGGGTATATCTAATAATTCTAAAAGCTGATTCTTTGGTGTCCTAAAACTGTTGTCTATCTCTTCTGCCCAGACTCATAGTGGTCTGCATCTTTAGTTTTGCCCATCTCGGATTTTGAGGTCTTCTTATTTTGAATGTAAATTGTAGAAATCCCAGATTCTAAATTTGGGGTATGTTTCTGAAATTTATTTATTTGTTTATATGTTTTACTGGCTGTATTTCTTAATGACAATATAAGATACTTGAGGTGAAGAACACTCTTTTTCACACTCTATTTGCAATGTCTTGGACAGGGCCTGACATATAGAAATTACTCAGTATATATATGTTTTCTTGTCTCTTCTCTCTCCCTAACCAACACACATGCACGTGCTAACATTTTTTCATATAATTTCAGGGTTTCCATTCTCCTAATTTAATAACTGCTGCTTTAAATTAGTTTTTTTGGTCATATACATATAAGGCACTCAGCTTCCAAGAAGGGGAAAAAATATGTACCGATATTTTAGGGGTATATTTTCTTACATTTTTCTAATTTATGCTTATAAGATAAATACTTTTAAACGTAAGTCTCTATTGAGTTTGGATCAATAAGGGCTCAAACTGCAAGCTGAACACTTTTGGTTAAAAGGGTAAATGCAGTTGAGGATTCCCTACTTGATCCTGAAGATAATTTATTGTGTCTTCTGGAGAGACTTTTCTAAGTCACTGTAAGTTGTTAAAATTCTCAGTATAAATGGTGTAAATGCATAAAATTGACTTTATTGAACTTGGTATTATTTAGAAATGAATTTTTCAGTCTTGAAAAATAAAACATGCCTTATGATGAAGTAGAATACCTCAGGAACACAGAGAAAATATAACCAAATTAATAACATCTTTATAAAACTGATATTTACCCAGGAATTTTTGTATTTTACCTTGAAGACAAAAGATGTAGTATTTTACAATAGTCTTATCAGGCTCATGCTTAACTTGGAATAAACAACTGTAAACTATTTCTAATTCTCAACGACTGAGCCTTGCAGGTTAGATCTTCTTTAGGCATTTATTAAATACCCATGTTAGGGTAGTCACTAGAGCTTCACAAATTAAACATTTCTCTCAATTAGGTGCTAGCATACATAGGGCATTTTACAATACCACCACACTATATGTATGTATTGATGTTCATCAAGGTCACAAAAGATAATGATAATGAGAGCTATGGAATCACTTAAGAGAAATTGTTATGCCACTAAGGAAATGGTTTTAGGAACTGAGTACTATGTACATTATTAATGAGTGTTATGGTTTTTCATCAAAGTATCAATCATGGACTTCTAATCTGCTATCAAAAGCAACGTTTACTTGTAACTGAAGTCGTTTTATAAAAAAATTTGAAGACCCTATGAGGGTCACGGAAGATTTAGTGTGTCTACCTTTTCTTTCCCTGAGAAATACAAAGCCATTAGAAATCCTATTTCTTCACCATCCACTGTATGTTCCCTGCTGCTCATTGAGTGAGAATGATTTTATTGGATCACTTTGAGGACAAGAGTTTTCAAACCTCTGGAGAGCTTCCAGATGCTGTGGGTACTTAACAGGGAAGGGAATCTGTCTGAATCAGCTATGTCAGTGCTTCCATTCTCTCTCAACCTCATTTTGGAGTCCCAGCTTCTGCAACCCTTCCTTTCATTCCTTCCCTTGTGCTTTATTCATTCCGACAGTCAGGGTATGGGTGATGGAGAGGGATTGAATGTTTCTTCAATTTGCACCAGGTGAACAATGTTTGAAGTAGCTGGCAAGAAGACATTATGCATTTCTGAAAATATTGAGACTCTCAGGAAAGACATTAGCCTTGGAATAGTAGGGTAGGGATCATGTTATGCTTGGTTTCATAAATAATGATATGCATAAGACACTAGTAGACAATCAGGAAATGCTTTTTGGATGAAAGACTTATTGAATGAAGTTATTACACATTGAAAACAGGATGCCAATATATTTGGCTACTGCAATGCCAGATAAAAGTAAAGCTTTTTTTTTTTTTCTGTCAAAGCATCTGAACGTCTTCCAGAATTTTACTCAGAGATCGAATCTTCAAACCAGAAGTTGGAAAAGCATTAAAAAAAAACTTTGCAAAGTGAAACAAGGAGCTAGTGTAGGTTGGCTTAAAAAATAAATGTACACTGAGTGAGTATCAAGTTTGTAACTATACAAATGACTAATGAAACCACTACCACAATAACATAGAACTGAGCCTGGAAAATATCCAGGTAGACTTGATTACATTCCATTTCCTTTATATACTTCTCCAAAGCCCAGCTTGGTCTCTTTTATATTCATATATTTCCCTCTGGAGGATATGGTTATGCTTTTTTTGACTTGTCCTCGGATTGCCTGTTAGATTCCCTTAAAGGACCAACGTCTCCTTCTTCAACACATTCAGGCAGATGAATCTTTTATAAGATATTAGACTGCCAATAGCCTGCTACCCCTCCTTTCTTTGAATTGGATGTAGTGAGGTTCTCTCCTTGTAAATCCCTTGCCTTCCTTCTAAGGCACATGGAAGGAAGTGAGTACTATACAGGCATATTACCTTCCAGCCAAATGTACTGGAAGAAATTGTTCAAAGCAAAAGGTGCATGAAAAGAAGGATCATTATGAGCCCTGGCATCTATGGACTGTGCTTGATGGTGAACAAAGAAACTGAATTCATAAGCAAAAAGAGAAATTTTTTTGATGGGCATCTCAGTGGAGGCTTCATTTGTAATTATGGGACATTAAAGGGCTTAATAATTATTACCATTATTGATAATAATGCCACCTAAATTCTAACACAGTCATCTGGAAAAATCATGGCAGCCTCTTATCTAATTAGTACCTTGAGACTTTATCCAGAATACAAATCAATCTTGGATTTATCAGCTTTTTAGGTTTTAGTGCATCCCAGATGGCAACCACAACACCAGAAATTCTGTCAAGGATTAAAGCTGCTGAACATTTTTTTTTCATAACTAAAATAAAATTATTTTGTAACCAATGTTATATCTCTCTCTTAATGAAAAATTTCTCAGAATCTGGGGTGAAGTAATAATAATAATAATAATAATAACAACAGCAACAATAACAACAGCCCCTCCTTAATGAATGCTTCCTATATGTCAGGCACTGGGTTAAGTGATTTACACATATTGTCTCATTTATTTTTCTACTTACCAGCTCTCAGAGTAGGTATTATCCCCATTTTACAAGTGAAAATTGAAGCTTAGTGAGTCTAAATTGCCCAAGGACATGTAGCTAATAAGCAGAAGAGCAGAAACGTCAGTCTGGGTCTGATGGCAAAACTTTTTTTGGCCATGTTGTTATTCTGCTTGTGCATGGGGCCAGGGCGGGGGTGTGGGGCAAGGGGATTGTCCATATATACAGCTCAATTGATAGTGAAATACAATAAAAAGCTGATACTGGGGGCGCCTGGGTGGCTCAGCGGGTTAAGCGGCTGCCTTCGGCTCAGGTCATGATCCCGGGGTCCTGGGATGGAGCCCCGCATCGGGCTCCCTGCTCAGCGGGGAGCCTGCTTCTCCCTCTCCCTCTGCCTGTCTCTCTGCCTACTTGTTCTCTCTCTCTGTCAGATAAATAAATAAAATCTTAAAAAAAAAAAAAAAGCTGATACTGTTAGGATACTTGCCATGGCTGGAGCAGGCTTAAATTTAAGAGACCCAGCTCTTGCCACTGATTAGTTTCTTACAGGCAGGCACTATTTCTATGCCTGAGAAGGTGTCATCAAGTAGTTGATAATGCCAACTGGGATAACTAGCAGTCACTAATTAAGATTTTCCCCCTGGCATCCGCATCGAAGAATTTCAGAGACACACACATACAATTCAGCAATCATGCTATGCAGTTTTGTAGAAATTTAACTGTTCCATCCATTTATTTATGGTTTATTGAATGTTTTCCATATGCAGGTATTGGTTTAATTTCTAAGAGTTATTATTTTATCAGTTTTACTGATGAAAAACCGGATGCGCAAAGAGTTTAAGCAGACTGCCCTAACATGTACAGATTATAACTGGCAGAGCTAGGATTGTAAATAGATCACCTGACCACAGAGCCCATGGCTTGCTCTGTGACAAAGATGCTGACACGGGGAAACAGAGCTGGACATTCCATGGTGAAAAAGACTTTCTAACCCTCAAGAATGAAAATGAGAAAGATACAAGGCAGTCAGTTTTTGCTTCAGCCCATGAATACAGATGAATTTTCCAAATCAGAGCTTCCGCATGCAGTAGAAATTCCCAATAGGTTATGAGGAAACTTTCTTCCTGTGATGAATTTGTTTATTAATGGAGCCTTGAACTAATAAAGGTAAGACTGACAATAAAGTGCCTGCTTCATTCATGCCTTTAAACTTAACGTTCCTTGAAATACTGTATCTGGATAATTCATGTCAAAACAAGTACTTTTTTTTAAAGATTTTATTTATTTATTTGAGAGGGAGAGCATGAGCTGGAGGAGGGGCAGAGGGAGAGGGAGAAGCAGACTCCCCGCTGAGCTGGGAACCCGACTTGGGTGGGGCTCTATCCCAGGACCCCGAGACCATGACCTGAGCTGGAGGCAGATGCTTAACCTACTGAGCCACCTAGGCATCTCAAAACAAATACTTTTAAGTCAGAATTTCCCAAATATTTAGCTTAGAATAGCGGCCAATAAATATCTACTTTGTGTCGATATTTTTCCAAATCTATTCTTCACTTATCTTAGGTTAAGAAGGTTCACATAACCCTGATAAAATGAAGCTTGTATATTTTCTTTCTTTTTTTTTATTTTGAAAGAGAGAAAGTGATCTAATTTATTTTGAGAGAGAGAGAGAGAGAGCATGCATGTGTGTTCACATGGGTTGGGGGAGGGGCAGAGGGAGAGAGAGAATCTCAAGCAGACTCCCTGCTGAGCTCAGAGCCTGACTTGGGACTCAATCTTATGACTCTGAGATCATTATCTGAGCTGAGGGCAAGAGTGGGACACTTAACTGATTGAGTCACCCAGGTGCTCCGAAGCTTGTATGTTTTCTAGTGATATCTTTTAATCAAATACTCCATGAAGTATCTTAGTCTGTTTGGGCTGCTGTAACAACAAACATTTATTTCTCACAGTTCTGGAGGCTGGGAAGTCCAAGATGAAGGCACTGGTAGATTTGGTGTCTGGTGAGAGCCTGCTTCCTGGTTCATGTGTTCTCATATGGTGGAAGAAGCTCTCTGGAGTTTCTTTTGTATAGACACTAATCCCATCATAAGGGCTCCATACTCATGACAAAATGAACTCCCAAAGGTCCCACCTCCAAATACCACTACATGGGGGATTTAGTTTCAACATATGAATTTTGGTGGGGAGGACATCAATATTTAGTCTATATAGCATGAAGTCAAATTGTAAATGAGGAAGTAAAAATGAAAAAAAAATCTATGAGCTAGAAATCAGAATAGAGATCAAGACATGGTTTAAATGATTGGATAAAGAGAGAGTTTATTACTTCATTTATTTTTGAACTCATAGTGTTCTACAAAAGATGTGAAATGACTTACACAAAACACATACACAGATGTGTTAAGAACAGTAAGATTTTTTAAAAATAAAAATATCAAGTAAATATAAGTTAGAAGACCAAGGCCAAATTATAGGTAGAATTAAGCAAAGAGTCTGAGGTAATTATGCATTTGAGTCCGTTCTTAAATTGCTGTATATGAAAAGATAAGAACTTACAGTCTTGAATTAACTACATTGGGTATCTCCACCAGATACTTTGTCTGGATAGATGCAAGCTTCAGTGGGCCTTCCAGTATAATTTTAACACATATGTCTGTTACAACATTGCTCCGAAAAGCACAAGCCTACTCATTTGTAGAACAAAAGCTGGCCAGACATAAAATCAAGAGATGATGTCACAGTCTTAGTTAAAACAACAAGTCAGTCTCACTTGTTGTTTTTTACTTCCATACAGTGAATATGGGAATTTTCCATTGGAAACTGTGTTGTGATTGACTTGGAGTACATTAGCACCACAGACTCAATGAGCTACAATGTATTTGCCTGCATTAGACATTTCATTGTCAGAAGGATTGGCAGTAGAATGATTCAAGTCGGCTGCTAGCTGGGTACCACCCACACTCTCCAACCTGTCTCACTGTGGCCTAACAATTCAGCCACCAGGCTGGCGGGAGGTGGGAAGCCACCTGTGATTACTAATGGAAAGTACTCCATGTTTTTGCAGCGCCATCAGCAGGCCGCTGGTGTTGTTATCCATCATCATCATTATTTTTGAATGGGATGGGGAAGAAGGAGGAGATAAGGAGAAGGATGGGGATAGGATGGAGACAGTAGATATCACAAGGGAGAGCAAAGAGAAGGAAAATACCAGATAGAGGGAAGAAACATTTAACAAAGGAGAACTGAGAGGAGAAAAGAAAGAGAAAGAATAAGAAAAAATTGATAGGAAAGACACAGCTTTGATTGAGTAGTAGAACCCAAGGCAGAATCAACGTGGCATCATTATGTGTTCTGATATGACCCAACCGATTCTCTGTGGATGCCAACTTGTTCATTTCTGGGATCCTTGAGCAGGACAAGCGACAAGGTATTAGAAGTCACTGTCTCAGTCACTGTTCAGTAACTTTCTAACCTGTAACAACTTAATAGCAGCTGTGGCCACTGCGGGGAACAAAGCAGCAGGGGAGGAGGAAGAGAGTCTGTTTTTTGGTGACTCATTCTGGCACTGACTTGGCCTTCTGAAAGTTATTTAGCTCCACCGGGCTGAATCTAGTCATAATTAATAACAGGATACCTGTTTGTATGGTAGGTCCAGTATTACCAACAAAGTGCTGCCTGAGGCAGAGGCAGAGGAGAAGAAGCAACAGCAAAAGGAAAAGGGGGGGGGGGGGAAGAAAAAGCAACAGGACAATGGTTTTCCATAGTTTTTAGGTTGTAGGGACCTTGTGGCTGGTTTGTGGGTCCATAAAATTAACACAGTTGTGGTTTCATGGAACTAATATTTCAGTGCCTATTATGAACCAGACAGAGTGCTGGATGCTTTTTCTATGTAACCCATGTAATCTGCTCAACAGTCCTGTGCAGTGGCTGTTATTATCCTCATTGAATGGACGCTGGGAAAATAGCTTGCTTGATATAACAGGTTTAAACTCAGGTCTACAGGACTTGAATACTGGTAAATATTTTCAACTTCAAAATAACTATAAAATGTAGGTTATGTTTAAAGAGACAGAGCATGTTTATATATTTAAAAGCAAGAAGATCTTCTACCAGAGTCACTATCTCTCTTTTTCAGTGTCTAATTTTGTCTTAAAATTCAATGTGTCAATCTATCCTTTCATCTTTTCAAAACACTCGATTTTATGGTGGGAAGAAGATGGAAGGAAGTGGACTTTGAAGTCAGAGAAATCTGGCCTGAGATTCTATTTTCACAGTTCAACAGCTAGATGATCTGAGAAATCTATAAAGTAAGATTAATAAGATTGGGGGATTTTTTTGTTTTGTTTTGTTGTTTTTGTTTTTTGAGGATGAAATGAGTTGTGGTAACAAAACTAGCATAGTGCTTTCCACTTAGGGGGCACTAAATTATTGGTTTCCTTTTCTTTTGACGTTTTAGGTAGAATTAACTGATTTCAGAATTTACCAAACTGTGATCTGCAGAACATTAGAGGCCTGAGCGATGTAATTAATGTTCTTAATAAAAACGTTTTTAACGGTCAGATATGTTGGCTTGAAGTGAATCGCACTGCATAGGGCTCATAGATCAATTTCAAGTAGATTAAGGAAATAAATGTGAAAAGTAAGAATTACAACCATGTAGAAGAAAATAAAATGATAGTAAGAATTTCTTTAAAAACACATAAAGACTCAAAACATGAAGGAAAGAATTTTGACTACATTAAACTTCTGTATGACATAAGACAGCATTTATTTACTTTTTATTTTATTTATTATTTTTTAAAGATTTTATTTATTTATTTGACAGAGTGAGAGAGAACACAAGCAGGGGAGCAGCAAAGGGAGAGGGAGAAGCAGACTTCCTACTGAGCAGGGAGCAGGACAGGGGGCTCTATCTCAGGGACCCAGGGATCATGACCTGAACCGAAGGCAGGTGCTTAACTGACTGAACCACCCAGGTGCCCCCATAAGACACCATTTAAAAAAATCATATACAAACCCAAAACTGTAAGAAGATATTTTAATGCATTTAACTAACAAAGGATTAGTATCTGAATATATAAGCACTCTTCCATATTAATAAGGAGAAGACAAACAGTTCAATAGAAAAATAGCCAAAGTTATAAATTGATAATGTGCAAAAGTGGAAGTTGCATGGCCAAGAATATCCAAGCAAACAGAGAAAGCTCATCTTCACTAGTAATTGAGGAAATGCCAACTAATATAAAAATGAAATAATTCACATTAACTAAATACACAAAAATTAAAAGGGATGACAATACACACCTTTTTATTGTGATTTATTATTTCTCTAACATTATATTAGAAGTTCTAGCCAGGGCAGCAACATACCTCAACACAAAAGTGAACAGAAACATATGAGATAAATAGTATAACCATTGGGAAAGAAAGCACAGAACTGTCATTTGTACATAGTGGAACATTTACCAAGAAAATCAGAAAGAAACTCCACATGAACTATTAAAACCAGTTTAACAATTGTTTAGCAAGTTGATAGAATTTAAGATTATGATTTTTTTAAATTCAATTTTTATATAGTGTGATCACACAAGTAATGATAATCATGATAGCCATGAATGCTAATATTTTCGGTTCTGTCTTAGTGCATGGTAGGATTTTACTTTCTTGTCTCTTGAAGTTAGGTTTGATTAGATGACTTGTTATAACCAATGAAATGTAAGCACAGTGATGCCTGTCACTTCCATGTGAAAGCTTTAAGAGCCCGTATATGACTTGCTGACCTTTTCCATTGTTTCCCAGTGTGTGGAAATATTCCAGGTAATAGCTGCTCTATCAGTTTGGGCCCTAGGGTGAGAATAAAATAGAAAAATAGAGCAATTAACCACCGCCCCCCACCATGCTTGTCACACATGTAGCATAAACAAAAAATAAACTTTGTTGCTTTCAGTCACTGAGATATTAGGGCTGCTTGTTAATGCAGCTTGCCCTACCCCATCCTATGTCAACAAATTAACATTTGCTAAGCATTTACTATGTGTTAGGCACTGTTCTAAGTCTTTCTCTCTCTCTCTCTCTCTCCTCTTTTATGTAATTGTTACAACAATCCTATGAGACAGGTATTACTAGAATCCTTTATTTTATGGATGAGTGACCTATCTCCCAGAACTTTAGTAACTTGCTTTAGGTAATACACCTTATAAATGACAAAGCCAGGATTTGAACTCAAGCATTTTGGTTTCAACACCCAAACTTGTGTATTAATCACATGGTAGGCTGTTTTCCTTAGACAATGTACTATAAAAGCTTTATATATCATTTGTTTTTTTTTTGTTTTTTTTTTTAAAGATTTTATTTATTCATTTGAGAGAGAGAGACAGAGAGAGCACAAGCAGGGGGAGCAGCAGAGGGAGAGGGAGAGGCAGGCTCCCCGCTGAGCTGGGAGCCTGATATGGGACTCGATCCCAGGACCTGGAGATCATGACCTGAGCCGAAGGCAGACGCTTAACCATTTGAGCCACCCAGGCGTCCCGCTTTATATATCATTTGTAATGGAAAACAAAATATAAGCTTTCCAGGAAAATAAACTTTTAAAAGATTTTTCTTAAGACAAAATTATAAAACTTCATTAAAAGAAGACTTAAATGACTGGAAAGATACAGCATGATTGTGATACCATGATTTGTGGATGGGAAGAATCAAAATCATAAAGATGGAAACTTATCCCAAATTAATCTCTAAATACAATGCGCTTTTTAAAAAAGTTTTAAACAGCACGTTTATTTTAAATTACTGTATAATATATCCTCACATGACTGTAGTAGTTGGTTTTTTTTACTAGTGTCTCTCAACAGGTGAAAACACACTGGAAACAATTCCCTTACTGTTTCTTGATTTAGGTGCTTTTTTGTTTTGTTTTGTTTTAATTTTTTTATTTGATTGTTGTTGACATAACAATGTTACATTAGTTTCAGGTGTACAACATAGTGATTGAACTTCCGTATATGTTATGTTACGTTCACCACCTTCTGTCACCATATAACACTCTCACAATATCACTAACCATATTCCCTATGCTGTACATTTATTCCCATGACTTATTCATTTCATAATGGAAGCCTGTAAAATTCAATGCACTTTTAATAAAAAGTCATCAGTTTCTTCATAATGGGATTTGACAAGTTTTTTCAAACATTTATGTGAAAATGCAAAGGACCAAGAACGGTCAACACAATCCTGAAAAAGAAAAATGGTAAATTTGCCTGACCAGATATTAAAATTTCTGTAAATCCATAAGAATAAAATGTGTAAGGCTTAACACAGAATAGACAAACCAATGGAAAAGAAAAGGAAATTTAGAACCAAATCCATTTATTTGGTGAGCATGACAATAAAATTTGGGAGAAACAGGATGGATTATTAAATGATACTTGACAATTATTGATATGGAAAAAATTTTTGTACCTGTACATATATACAAATTGAATTCCAGATGGAACAAAAGTTTAAGTTTAAAAAGTAGAATAATAAAATAGAAGAAAACATGGAAAAATAATATTTTAATTATATTAGGTCTTATATATATGATTTGGAATCTTATATATGATGCAAAAGCACAAACTAATAAGGAAAATATTAACAAATTCGGCTACGTAATAACTTCTGAAAGATATTATGAGTAATGTGAAAAGAGGAGATAAAACTATAAGAAATTTGTAATGTATATAATCATCAAAGTATTAGTATCCAGAATATATAAAGAGCTTCTACAAATTAATGATAAAAAGACCAACCCAATAGAAAAATAGGCAAAGGCCATGATAGGTAATTCACAGAAAAAACTGGCTGAAAACAAAAATTTGAAAAGATTCTCAACACTGCTACTATTAAGAGAAATACAAATACTTAATTTGTTGTCACACACCCTATCAAACCTATCTAGTGAGTAAAATTTGATCATTCTGATGACACCTACTGGTGAGGTTATGTATTACTAGTGGAGCTATGAATGTGAAAATGGATGCCTGCTAACATCCAGCAATTATGCTTTTAGGGAGAAATTTTTATGCTTATGAGGAGACACATATAGTTGGTTTTTAACATCACATTATAGAACCATACGAACTAGATCTGCAGGTACCAACATTTAACTGCAGAAACATATTTTAAAGAGGAAAAAGTCTGAAAGGATGTTCAGTATGTATGTAAAGTTTTAAAATACACAAACAGTGGTGCATTTTCTTTATAAAGGTAAATGTCCCCAAAAGTTACATAGGAACGATATACAATGATTTTGAGAAAGTGGTTGTTTGCAAGGAGGAAAAGAAGCAAAAATGGGAGGTAAGGCTTTAATTTTAGTTGTAATATTTTATATCTCAAAAAAGGGGAAAGAGCCAAAACATAACGGAAAATGTTAACATCTGTTTAATGTTAGTGGTGTGTTAATAGGTAACTGTTACAATATTTTCCATACTTTTTATTTTTGAATTATTTCATGATTGAAAGTTAAACTTAAAATATCCTTGGATGGTATAGCTTCATATATACGCTATCGTACAATTATTCTTAGATCTTACACCTAAGCCCTATACTTATTTGTCTATCATAAATAAGACATTTTCTTTTTTTCTAGGCTTTTCTTTTAATTCATGATTTTAAGCAGGTGGGCTAATTATTTCTAGGATCTTCAGTAATAATTATGTGTTTTCTTAAAAGATTTTAAACTCTACAGACTTATTTCCAAGATGTCAGCTTTATTGTCATACATTCTCCAGGAAGTAAATGTTACAATCTTATATGGAGGAAATGAGACTGGGGCAGATTGCTTTCAGCCATCCATTAAAACGTAGCAAAGCTGTTTCTTGTATGTAGGACTTCATCCTCCAAATCAAATGCTTGCTTTATTCTCTTCTGCCTTCAATTGTCCTGATTTTTTGTTTGTATTGTTTTGTTTTGATGCATGATAGGTTCCACATGGGGGCAAAGGTGATGTGGAAATGTGGCACTTTGGCCATGGCCTCAGTGATCTCCTTATGTAGCATACAAATCTGCCTCCAATGGATGGGAATGCTAATGATTAATATAAATAGGCTTAATATAAAAAAGTAGCCTATAAAAACTTAAAAAATACTTTTAGCAAGCATTATAAATTCTGATGGGAATTAGCTACCTTTTTAAAAAGATTTTATTTATTTGAGAAAGAGAGCATACGAGTGGGGTGAAGGGCAGAGGGAGAAGCAGATTCCCTGCTGAGCGGGGAGCCTGACTCAGTGATCCAACCCAGAATTCCGGGATCATGACCTGAGCCAAAGGCAGACACTCAACCAACTGAGCCACCCAGGTGCCCTGGGAATTAGATGTCTTTAAGGTAATTATTTACCGAGGTAGAAGTAAGAAAGGTAAGGGTGAAATGAGCAAAGGAATAGGGTGGTGGAATAGGATCGCTTTTGGTTTGTGACTACATATTGGGGTAAAAAAAGATCAAGAGTGAAACTCACTTATTTCTTCTTCCTTAGTGAGGAGGAAAGAAGGTGTTAGAGGGGGAGAAAAGAGAGAAAAGAGGAACAAGAATCTGGGATGATAAAGTGCTGCTGACAGCTGCCTCATGGGCTACTCAGTGACTCTAAGTCTCCTCTGCATTCGTCATAATCCATTCTTTCTGGTCATGCAGAGTTTTCAAGGTGGGAGCCTGACATTTAGGAATGAGGCATGTAACCCAATCTGTTGCGGTCCATGCACTGATGGCGTGTAGAGCTAGCAATTGGCATTACTGAAAGTGGAACCAGGCAAGATATTAGAAGGGCGAGGAAGAAGAAAAGACTTGGACATGTGGGAGCTGCAGGAGAGAGTCACTGAAGTGTGTGACGTGAAGGTCTTCTGCCTGCCAAGCAGAGTTCATTAAGTGGCAAGAGTCTATCGCTTTCAGCTCGTAAACAGAAAGATGGCAATGACAGCTCAGTTGTCACCATTAGAAAAGACAACTCTTTCTTGACACTATTCCTCCAATTAAAAAAAGTATCAAATCAGACATTGGAATGAGTATAATGAAAATGTATGGTATGAAAACTTTCTATATTAATTGTATTTAAAAATATCAGAAGTCAAGGCATTTTATCTAGGTTCGAGCTGACATTTGTATATGAAAAGGAGGAAAAAAGCTTAGTGGAAGTATTTTTCATAAACATATATGTATGAATGAAAGTTTTAAATACAGATAGATTTTAAAACATCATACTACAAAGAGATGCAGATCCCAAGAATAAAAATGTCGGGAGAAGAATAAAAATAAATATGCATGGAAAACTCTCTAATGGCATTTATTTAGCAAAATACCCATCTTGCTGTATGAGAGAGATGCATTTAGTGATTGAACTAATTTTTTCGCTTATTTATTTATAAATCCATATATTAAATTCACATTTATGGAGGGCCTATTATGTGTCACACATTTTCTAGGTGTTTGGGATGTACAAATCAATCAAAGACACAAAATCCCTGCTGCTGCATGTCTTACATTCTAGTGGGGAAAGAAATAAACACAATAAATAAGCAAATTATGGAATACATTACAGAGTGATAAGTGCTGTGTGTATGTGGGAGGGGGTGGGGTATCATTTTATATTACGCAGGATCTCATGAGGAGATAATATTTGAGCAAAGACTTGAGGGAGGGGGAAAGACCATTTCAGGCAGAGAGGACAGCTAGTATAAAAACCTCAGTTTGGAGCATGCCAGTTGTGTTCAAGGAACAGCACGGATGTCAACATGCGTGGAGCAGAGTGGGTGGAGTGGGCAAGATGGAGGGTAGAGGATGATATCAACAAGGTAACAGGGACCAGCATATAGAACCTGTAGATGATAGTAAGGCTTTTGCCTTCAGGGAGCCACTGGGGTATCTTGAGCTGAGGAATGAGATAATCTAACTTAGATTTGAAAAGGGTCATGCCGTCAGGAATAGGCTGTGGAATGGCAAGTGTGGAAGCACAGAGACCTCTAAGGTTGTTACTGCAGCAGTCCAGTCAAAGTTGATGGTTGGAGCAGGTGATAGCAATGGAGGTGGTGAGAAGTCACTGGATTCCAGATATATTTTACAGGTAAGGCTAACAAATCCCTCTGATAGAATGGATAGAAAGGGTATGGAGTAAAAGAGAAAGACACAGAAATCTGGGATGACTCTGAAGTTTTGATGAGAGCATCTGCAAGGATGGAATTGCGACCAACCGAGGTGGGGATTCTGCAGGTTTGGATGGAAAGATGAGAGTTTGATTTTGGATACGTTAAATTTGAAATGGCTATGAGATAAGCAAATAGAAATATTGTGAGGTCAGCTGAATAAAGAAGTCGAATTCAGAAGAGAAATCTGGGTTGGGGATATAGAAATCAATGACCCAAAGTGAGGGGACCCGGTAAGATTACCTGGAAAATAAATGTAGATGGATAGGAGAGAGGTCCAAGGATTAAGCCTTGAGGTCCTCCAATATTAAGAGATTGGGAGAAGAGAAACCAACAGGAGAGACTGAGAAAAGGAAAGCTTCGTGAGGTAGGAGGAAAACCAAGAAAATATAGTATCCCCAAGGCCAAGTGAGAAAGTATTAAAGAGTGAGTAATCAAATATGTCAAAAGCTGGTGATGGGATTTAAAAATGGGGGAGAGGGAGCGGAGTCACTGGTGACATGACATCAAAAAGGCCCAGTGTGGACTGGTAAGGGCAAAAGACTTGTTGGAGTAGATGTTTAACAGCTCTTACAGTTTATAGAACATTTTACAAAGTTCTGTTAAGAAAATTACTTACAAGTCTGTCATTTAGAATGGACTTTAAAAACAATGAATCATGGAACACTTCATCTAAAACTAATGATGTAATGTATGGGGATTAACATAATAATTAAAAAAAAAGAATGGACTTTAAAACGTAACTTACATTAATTTGTCCAAATTATTTTGTTTTGTTTTTATTTTTTTTCACAATGCAACCAAGAATACACAATACCCAGACCATGTCAAAATGATTTTTTGTAATTGCACTGTATTATTGAGTTAATTACTTTCTCATTTGCATTTATTTTTCTTCACAACAATAACTATGGTAATTTGGAGACAATTGTGTTAATACTTATAATTTCCCAAAATATGATAACACATTAATGAAAAATCTTTGGTTTAACTACACCAAGCATCTTGGCTGGAAGCTTACTCCTAACATGTTATTTTTATTTATTTTATTTTTTTCCCCTCATTTTTAGATTTATTTCATTCCCTTTTGAAACATAGAACTTTGGCTTTCCTTGAGCCATTCCCATCCCGATGTATTTTTTTTTATTAAAGGTTTTATTTATTTATTTGAGAGAGAGAGAGGGAGCATGAGCAGGGGGTGGGGAGAGGGAGAAGCAGACTTCTCACTGAGCAGGGAGCCTGACACAGGGCTCGATCCCAGGACCCTGGGATCATGACCTGAGCCGAAGGCAGACATTTAACAAGCGAGCCACCCAGGCGCCCTCTGTTTTATTTTTCTAACTAGGTCTGGGGTCACATTCAGAAAACAAGGTGCTGGACTCACAGAGCCAGCACCCAGGGATTGGTGGCAAGTTCCCACACTGGTCCTTTCCAACATGTTATTTTTAAATGATGCAAATGTCAAAATATTTCATCCTGAAGTGTGGGTTTACTGTGACATCATCTCTTTATTTAGTTACTGGGCAAGAGTTCAGTGACAGTGATCAGTTCTTTGTTCCTCCCTGTATCCACATCTTTGCTGTGCCCTTCCAGCATGAGTGAGGTGACTTGTCCAACTCCTTGACAGTGGCTTCAATCATGTGGCTTCCTTTGGCCAATGGGACATAACACAAAGCTTGAGATGGGCTTGTGTGTTGGGGTTTGCTCTCTTGTGCTTCTGCCATCATGTGGGAACAGACTTGAGCTCTCCTGCTAGAGGATGAGAGACATTTGGCACAGAACCATGTCACCCCAGTTCCAGTCAAGATAGTCTAGATCAGCCAACTGCCAGCTGACTCCCAAACATATGAGCAATAAAAACTCATGATAGCCACTGAAGTTTTGTGGCAATAGATAACTGATACTCTTATCTTTTTCTGGCTCTTAGAGTCAAATGTATTTCTCAGTACAGTCATGCCATTAGGAATAGGTAATTGACTTATAGGCAATATAGCTTTGAAACTTTTATATTTTTCTATCATCAACACATTTTCAATTTTCCACTCAGTTTTCTGCAAGCCTATAGTTAAAACCCCTGTCCCTAGTCTAAGCAGGTGGCTTCACCTTCTACTTTTCTGAATAAAGTAAGTAAATGTGAATGCTCTTAATTTTCTCCCTGACAACACTCTAATTTGACTTTCATCTATTACTTTTGTTCCGTCTTTCAAGCTCAGAAGAAGAAACGTATCTCCTTTTCATGGCTAACCCTGTCACACTGTACTCGTGCTGCATCCCCTTTACCCTCCCCTGACTTTGCTCCAACAAATATGCTGTTTATTTTCTATCTTCACTCTTTTTTGCTCTACCTGCTCTTTCCCCTCAGCATACAGATTAACTCCTGTTTCTTCTGAGAACAGAACCCCACCTTTTTCTCCATGCTTTTGTGCCCTCAATTACTATTCAAATGCTTCATAATTTTTTCGTGTCTACTTTCTTATTTCTTACTCCCCCCCACCCCCCACCTGGAGCTATATTAATCCTGCCAACCGAAAGTGCTGCTCTCTGAAAGACCACCAATGATCCTCTCCAGGCTCATAACAAGTAACCTCTTAAGATAATTCAACACAACTGACAACTTCCTCTTTTTTGAAACTCTGTCCTAGATTCACAAGATAGAGCACCCAGCCATTTCTTGCCTCACCTTGCTTCTTGATTTCTTTTTCTCTTCTCATCTCCACATTTAGATTTTTCCCCAAAGTTTGCCTTCTGGCTTTCTCCTCTTCCATCCTTTTCAACCTCTCTCCTTCCCTCTCTTCTCATCTACTTTCCTTTTTTCCTCTTGGCAATTTCATAGGCTTCCATGGTGTCAACTATAATCTCATTACACAAGACTCATAAAACTACCTCTTTAGATTCCATCTGACTTTATTCCTGTATTTCCAATCCTTGCAAGCTATCTCCAGTGCTTCATACTCACATATTCATAATCAAATAAGTTATTTTCTCTCTTTTCACGCATCTGCGTTGCAATGTTACAAATGGCATCATCATGCTCCTGAAATGCTAACTTCTGACCCATCTTTAATTCTTCCAGTATTTTATAGTCAACCTCTAATCTTTTGTCACATCCTATGGAGTTTACTTTTCAATATCTCTCTTTCCCATCCTCTTTTTTCTGATCTCCCAGCCGTTACCTTGTTTTTACTCTTTCAACTGCATTTTTGCAGTAATTCTCTAACTGTTTATTTTCCTGATCCAACCTACCTCCCCTAAGTTCTAGAATAACCTTTCTAAGGCAAAGTTCTGATTAATTTATTGCCCTACTCCAAAATCTTTATTGTTTATTTACTATGTATGCACTAGAGTTTGCACCAGGTTTTCTCAAGACAAACTAAAACAGATTGAGCTGGGATAATTGTTGAAATGAAGATTTCCAGGCTCATCCTCAAGGCTTTTGAATCAGAATCTCTGGGAATGGGGACCTGAAGTGGATAACCTCTTGTTCTCTGCAATTCGCTAGGTTAAATTTGCCCCCATGTTGAGTTTAATATATGGATTGTTTCTTTCAATTGAGTTTAAGGTGTAATTCCACTAAGACATTTCATTAATCAGATCTACTTGGATTTTTCATATTATTTTGAAAATAATAAAAAAAACCATTTTTTATTATTTTCAACAGATGCTTTCACTTTGTGATGTAGCATTTTCATTTCAAGTGTCTCAAAAAAAATTCTTACATATTTCTACAATGAGTTATGTTCGAGAATACTCATTACAAATAAATAATAGTGAACCAGTAGAAACAAACTAAATCTTCCTTATTAGGGGAATGGAAAATAAACTAGAGTTAATTCTTTCAGTGTTATACTCTATGGCTATTAAAAGGAGTGAATGACTTACATATATCTATAAGAATAAACCTTAAAATATAATGTTAAAGATATGTTACTATTTATGTAAAATTTTAAGTAGACACTTCTACCTTATTTATCTATATATCTATCATCTATTTATCCGTCATCTATCTAATCTCCTAGGCCTAACTGTATTTTGCACCTGCTTTGTAAAAAAATGAAAACAGTTTTTCTGTCTGCCAACTAAATCAAAACCCAAGGAGTCTGGAACTTTCTGAAGAGCAGGAGAAACTATCCTTATGTATATAGTGCTAGGTTAATAATTATAAGGTGTGTGAAGACATTTATAACTTAACTGGTCAAATTTTAATTCTTATCACCAATACATTGTTCGCATGAGAAATAAAATTTCTAAACCAAGATTTGGAGTTATCACGTGCCTGGGGTGAAAGATCACATTCTTTGATGAGTAACCAAAACTGTAATTAAACATTGAATAACTTGGGGACCTTCTTTCTTCTCAGTAAACACTGAAAATAAGGCATTTACTTTAATGAAAACAATAAGCAAAGCTTATATAATTTTAGATTTAAGTAATATCATTGCCTCGCTTAGTCATTTTCATAGCTGTTAGCTCATTTTGCTCCAGTGGTTGGTGGAATCTTAATATTTTGTAATTGTTTCCTTCTCTTCTTGAGGCCAGTAATGGCCAGTACAATGCTTGACTCCTCAAAATACATATTTCAACAGTATTGGTTCAACCCAACGTATCTCTCAAATAACACTGTGACATGGATTTTTCTCTTAACTTTACCCACTGAATTAAATCTTTAGATTTATTGTGAGTATTTGTGCTGCAGTAAAGAAATGAGAACTGGCTTGAGACTGGCACACTCTGATTTTGCAGAGTGATGCCCTCGAGGGAATAGAGAGAAGAGCAAATATTTTTGGGGGGCAGTGGTGGGGTCTTTAGTTCTATATATACATCAATATATCTCTCAAAAAAAGCAACAGTCCAAAGCAATTATAACAAATTACTAACATCTGCTTAATCCCTGTGGAGGCTACATATGTATTGTATTTTCTGTTCAAAATGTTTTATAATTAGACATTTTAAAAGGAGGGAATGGAGGAAGAGAAATTGCTTTCAGGATAATCTTGGAATGTTCTGACCAACTCAGATTAAACACATATTAAATCTAAAATCTCTAGGTGATTTCTTTTTTTCCCTACCAGATTTTTTCTTCTTTTAATTGAGGTGTGATTGACATACAACATCATATCAGTTTCAGGTGTACAATCTAGTGATTCGACATTTATATACATTACAAAATGATCACCACTATAAATCTAGTTACCTTCTGTCACCACACATAATTATTACAATATTATTGCCCGTATTCCCTATGTTATACATTATATCCCCATGACTTGTTTATTTCATAACTGGAAGTTTGTACCTTTCAATCCCTCTAAGTGATTCCTTTTATTAGTTTTTATAGATGAACTGATGGAGCGATCTAACTAAGCTTCCCCATCAGCAGACGGGTTAACTGCTTGCTGACTGCCTCCGCACCAGGCACGGGCATTTTGTAGTCACCTAGATCAATACATTTGTAGCTCCCCATCTTGCTCTGGACCAAGCTCTTGCCTTACTTCTTGCCTCTGTGAGTCTTGCAATCAGCTTTACAGCCCCTTCCTCATGACCCCCAATTATCTTAACACTGACACCATCTTCAGTCTTTTAGGATCTCTGGGATGGATCAATCTACTTAATCAATAGCTTTAGGTTTCCTGGGGCAGATGCCTCCTGGTTCTCAGTATGTCTCTCATATACCCAATCTTAGAGAGCTCTGTCAGGTCACTGTCCCAGTCTTTCCCAGACTCTATGTGAGTAATTCCACTCACAACCTTTTCTGCTGCTCCTATCTCAAGTTTACTTAATCCCTGAAAGCAGCTATTTGGTGAACACCAGAAGTTAATGACACAGTTAAGAAATGAGGCCAGGATTGGAAATAAAGACTGGGGAATTATAGAAATACAATGAAAAAAGAAATGGGAATGAATGAAACTATCCCAAAAGAAATCTTAGAAGTAAAAAAGGAAAAAACAAGGACTGACCTCCAAAATGGAGGGCTCAAAGCAGTGGAAAAGGATTCAGCTAAGAAAACTGGAAGGGGATAAAGCAAAGAAAACAAGGTCAAGTGAATAGGAGGAAGAGAACCTGGAGGGACCGCTACCTTGAAAGCCAAGATGTGGAAAGTTCCAAGAAAGAGAGAGTGGCAAAAATGTTCATTGCTTTAGGATAGTTAATGAGAATAATGCCATTGGAGCTGAAAATTAAGATGTCATTGGATATTTCAGCAAGAGGACAGAGTGGGGTATAAGCCAGACTGAAATGAATAATAAGCATGAAGTGAGGAAGTGGGTACCAACTGTACCAAAAAGATTCCCTAATGTGTATTAAAATTATTTGGATTGGAGTGGTGAAGCTGTTAAAATATAGAGATTTCTGGGTCTCAGTTTTAGTAATTCTAATTTAGTTTTAGCAAAGAACCAGAAATGTGCATTTTTAAAAGCATCCCAGTTTTAATAAAGTCTGGACTACATTAAAAATATTTGGCAATGAAAAAGAGGGAAGATATGGAGGAGAAACCTATTTGCTGGTGGGGGGACAAATACTTTGTAATTTTAAACTTGTTTCCCTGAGATGCTTCTTCCCTGGGGCAATAATGTGTCACCCAGCCAATAACAAAGATCAGTCTGCTTAACAGTTGTGTTTTCATTGTAAGTTATTTAATTGCCTTTTGATATAAATCAGTTTGGGCATCATGACCTAATATATCCTAGGGCCTGATGACCCTAGGACCCTTGGATAAACTGAATGTTGATATTTTAGCCTTTAATAAATATTTATTGTTTGATTGTCCCTCTGCATAGCCTGGAAACCAAGTACTTGAGCATTAATGAAAATTCTGAATTCTTTCCCTACCATCATTTTATCAGCCTCCTTTCTTGTTTGCCAAGAACAAAGGTTATTAGGGATAAACTTCTAGACAATCTTTGCAAAAAGCCTTTTATTATTTTCAAGTCCTCAAGAGCTCACCCTTTTAAAACCGTTGACATCTAAATTCTACCCCTCCTATTTTACTTAAATCATACTATTTAAGATCACCCAATGATGCCAGAAATCCACATCTAATTGTGTTTTTGGTTTTTAATTTTTGACTACTTTGAAGCACTAAAGATTGTTAATGCCACTTTCCTAAAATTATCTGTCCTTTGGATGTTTTCTATTCTCCATCCTGCTGCTTTTGTGGATGGCCACAAAGCATCCTTTTTTTCAACATTTATGTAGTACTCCAGTCTACTCTTACATATACAAATGTAAATTCTATGCATATTAGGTAGAAATTTCTGATTTCCAGTCCTCCTTCTCTTTTAGTTACTATCTTATATTTCTCACTGCCTATTAAACTTTTTAACTTGGTTGTCCTACCATGACAGGATCTCAAATGCAATGGCAAAAGTCAAAATAAACATTCATCTCTCTTTATTTTTCAGGTATTGTGTTCTTAGTGTATAGAAATGCAGCTGATTCCTGTATGTTGATTTTGTGTCTTGCAACTTTACTAAATTTTTTGATCAGTTCTAACAGTGTTTTGGTGGAGCCTTTCGAATGTTCTCTATATAAGATCACATTGTCTACAAAAAAAGACAATTTTACTTCTTTTTTTCAGAGTTGGATGCCTTTTATTTCTTTATCTTGTGTATTTGCTCTGGCTAGGATTTTTAGTACTATGTTGAATAGGAGTGGTGAGAGTGTCCACCCTGTCTTGTCCCTGATCTTAGAAGAAAAGCTTTCAGCCTTTCACTGTTGGAAATGATGTGAGCTGTGGGCTTGTTAATATGCTATTCACGATATTGAGGTACATTCCTTCTATGTTCACTTTGTTGAGAGTTCTTATCATGAAATGATGTTGTATTTTGTCAAATGCTTTTTTCCCCATCTATTGCAATGATCATATGATTTTTATCTTTCATTCTATTAATGTGGTATATTACATTTACTGATTTATGTATATTGAACCATCCGTATACTGCAGACATAAATTCTACTTGCTCATGGAGTTTGATCTTTTCAATATACTGTTGAATTTGGCTTACTATATTTTGTTGAGAATTTTTGCATCTATACTCATCAGGTATTTTGGCTTATAGTTTTCTTTTCTTGTAGTATCCTTATCTATTTTTGATATCAAGGTAATGTCGGCTTTGTAAAATGAGTTTGGAAGCATTCCTGCCTCTTCAGTTTTTGGAAGAGTTTGAGATAGATTGGTATAAATTCTTTAAATGTTTGGTAGATTTTACCAGTGAAGCCATCTGGTCCTTTGTTTTTCTTGGTTGGAGGCGTTTGATTATTGATTGACTCTCATTACTTGTTATTAGTTTGTTTACATGTTCTATTTCTTCATAATTCAGTCTTGGTAGGTTGTATATCTGTAGGAATTTATCCATTTCTTCTAGGTTGTCCAATTTATTGGCATATAACTGTTCATAGTAGTATCCTATGATCCTTTATATTTCTGTGATATCAGTTGTAATGTCTCCTCTCTCATTTCTGATTTTATTTATTTGAGTCTTGTCTCTTCTTAGTCTAGCTAAAGGCTTGTCAATTTTGTTTATCTTTTCAAAAAACCAACTGTTAGTTTCACTGATCTTTTTTATTGTTTTCTGATTTCTGTTTCATTTATTTCTGCTCTGATCTTTGTCATTTCCTTCCTTCTGCTAACTTTGGGCTTAGTGTGTTCTTCTTTCTCTAGTTCCTGAAAAAGAAATAAAGAAAAACATTCCCATTTATAATAGTATTAAAAACAATAAAATACTTAGGAATGAGTTTAACCAAGGAGGTGAAAGATCTGTACACTGAAATCTATAAGGTTTTGATGAAAGAAGTTGAAGAAGACACAAATAAATGGAAAGATATCTTGTGTTCATGGATCAGAAGAATTAATATTGTTGAAATGTCCATGCTACCCAGAGCCATCTGTAGACTCAGTGCAATCCTTATCAAAATTCCAAAGGCATTTTTTCACAGAAAATAGAAAGAGCAATTCTAAAATTCATATGGAACCACAAAAGTCCCCCAATAGCCAAAGTAATTCTGAGAAAGAAGAGCAAAGCTGGAGGCATCACAGTTCCTGATTTCAAACTATATTACAAAGCTAAAGTGATCAAAAACAGTGTGGTCTTGGCATAAAAACAGACACACAGACTGATGGAACAGAATTAAGAGCCCAGAGATAAACTGTTGCATATGTGGCTAACTAACATTCAACAAGGGAACCAAGTATATTTAATGGAAAAAGACAGCCTCTTTAATAAACAGTGTTGGGAAAACTAGATAATCACATGCAAAATAATATTGGACCTGTCTTACATCATTCACAAAAATTAACTCAAAGACCTAAATGTAAGACCTGAAACTGTAAAACTTCTAGAAGAAAACAGGTTAAAATATCCTTGACATTGGTCTTGGAAACATTTTGTTTTGTTTTGTTTTCAGATATGACACCAAAGGCCCAAACTACAAAAGCAAAAATTGGCAACTGGACTACATCAAACTAAAAACTTTTGCACAGCAAAAGAAACAATCAACAAAATAAAAGGGCAGTCTAAGGAATGGGAGAAAATAATTGCAAACCAAAAAATAAAGAGAATTATACAACTGAATAGCAAAAAAACCCCACACAAATAATTTGATTAAAATTTAGGCAGACATTTGCAACGACGTGAATGGAACTGGAGGGTATTATGCTGAGCGAAATAAGTCAATCAGAGAAAGACATGTATCATATGACCTCACTGATATGAGGAATTCTTAATCTCAGGAAACAAACTGAGGGTTGCTGGAGTGGTGGGGGGGTGGGAGGGATGGAGTGGCTGGGTGATAGACATTGGGGAGGGTATGTGCTATGGTGAGCCCTGTGAATTGTGCAAGACTGTTGAATCACAGATCTGTACCTCTGAAGCAAATAATACATTATATGTTAAAAAAAAATAAGATAGTAGGAAGGGAAAAATGAAGGGGGGAAGATCGGAGGTGGAGATGAACCATGAGAGGCTATGGACTCTGAGAAACAAACTGAGGGTTCTAGAGGGGAGGGGGGTGGGGGGATGGGTTAGCCTGGTGATGGGTATTAAAGAGGGCACGTTCTGCATGGAGCACTGGGTGTTATACGCAAACAATGAATCATGGAACACTACATCAAAGACTAATGATGTAATGTATGGTGACTAACATAACATAATAAAAAAAATTTAGGCAGAGAAAAATAGATATTTTCCAAAGAAGACCTACAAGTGGCTAACAGGTACATGAAAAGATGCTCAGCATTACTAACCATCAGGGAGATGCAAATCAAAACCACACGGAGAGATCACCTTACAGCTATTAGAATGACTAGTATCAAAAAGACAAGAAATAACAAATGTTGGTGAGGATGTGGCAAAAACGAAACTCTTGTGCACTATTGGTGGGAACGTAAATTGGTACAGCCACTACAGAAAGCAGCATGGGGATTCCTCAAAAAATTAAAAACAGAAATACCATACAATCCAGTAATTATACTTCCAAGTATTTACATGTGGAAAACAAAGGTATTAATTTGAAAATATATATGCATCCACATGTTTATGTCTATCAATAGATAAATGGGTAAAGATGTGGCATACATACGCAATGGAATATTACTCGGCCATAAAAAAGAACGAAGTCTTGCCACTTGTGACACCATGACTGGACCCAGAAGGCATTGTGTGAGCTGAAGTAAATCAGACAGAGAAAGACAAATACCAGATGATTTCACTTATATGTGGAATCTGAAAAAGAAAACAACAAAACCAACCAAGCAACCAACCAAACAAATCAGAAACAAACTCATAAATACCCAGAACCGGTGGTTGCCAGAAGAGAGGAGCTAAGCAAAAAAGAGGAAGGAGATTAATAGGTATAAGTCACAGGGATGAAACGTACAGCATAGGGAATATAGTTAATAATATAATAACTGTGTGGTACATTTGAATGAATTTTGGCAAATGTATACAGTTGTGCTATCATCACTATGATCAGGATATAGAACATTTGCATCACCTCAAAATATGTGAGTCAATGTGTGAGTCAGTTCCCTCCATCCAGACGTCTAGCATCTGCCAACTGCTGATCTGTTTCTTGTCCTTCTGATTTTACCTTATCTATAATGTCACACAGATGGAATCATTCAGTATGTAAACTTTTGTTTGAGGTTACTTGCACTTAGCAGAATGCTTTTGAGATTCATTCATGTTGCATATATCAGGGCAGTTAAATCCTTTTTACTGCTGAATAGTATTCCATCATGTGGTTGTACTATAACTGGTTTGTCCATTGACCAGTTATGGTTATTTGGGTGTTTCTATTTTTTTGGCTGTAATGAAAATCCCGCTGCAAACATTTGCATGCAAATCTTTGTTTGTATATATGTTTTCATTACAATAGCTTTTTAGTTATCTCCCTGCATATAGTTTCTCAAGGTCATGGTGCCAACAGAAAAAGATTAATAGCTGTGATAGTGTTTTTCACTCAAATGAAAACTTTTAGTGGTTTTCTATTACATTAGATTTATTGGACAAACATCAAAGATTTGATAACCTTATTTATTAGATGTTATTAGATAAACTTCAAGCAAGTTTTTGCTTCTAAGATTATCTTAATGTACCTTTTCATGTATATTACTTACTTGACACTCAACAACACTCCTGGATTACTTACCATTCCCAGCATCAATTTAAATAAAACTTAGCTAAGTAAACATTCATTGATTACCTACTATGTATAAGTTACAATGCTTTGTAGATACAAGTATCCTTTGCTGATCAAGTCTTATTGGTTCCTGAATTTCTGAGAGCAAATAGTGAGAGTTCAGCTAGTGAAGGATACTGGCCCTATCTTAAAAATTTGAGTCCTTTTGAACTCAGTGACAGTAGTCTCTAGCTCCAGGCAAATCTCTTGTATATAACAGGTGCTTAATAAATGCGTGTTTAAATGAATTTAATTTATATCAATGGCATGAGCATTGGAATAGCTTTCAGGTGAGTATGGTGAGTTTATTTTTAGAAGCACTGAAATAGAGGCATCATGAAAATGTGGGATGAGAGCTAAAGAGAGATTACATTTAAAGACATAGCTTGAAGCTGCAATTACATAGATGTGGTGGTACTAAGGGACTGAATAATGTCCCTGAGGGAGAAAGTAAAGAGGAAAGACAGAGCTAGGAAATCTTTGGGGAATGCAAGCATTTCATACCTGCTTGCCAGAGTTAGGACTGAGATAATTAAAGAATTAGTGGAGCAAAAGCAGTAGCAGAGACAAGAATATGGAGGGTAATGGGCAAGGTGGTGGAGAGGGAGGGTATGGTGAAAGGCTTACTCATTTATTGAATGACTATTATGTGTCTGAAAAGATGGATTGGCAGTTTACATAATTTGCCTCATTTAATCTCTGTAATATTTCCCATGAAACAGGTAATATCATTCTCCTTTTATAGGTGAGAAAGCTTATGCTCAGACAATTTAATAAATTTTCTTATGGTAATATGGTTAGGAAGTAGTGTGGCTGGGTTAAATATTAAGCAGAGTGAGGGCATCTTGTTTCATGTCTGCTTTGTTTACTATTGATCCCCAGAGCCTAGTTTATTCCTTGGCACATTTTGTGCATTCTGTAAATACTTACTGATTGTATCAAATCAAACATAGGTCTGTTTGACTTCAAAGCTCATGGTCTTTGCATAGTACCTCACTGAATGGTCACAGAAACCAAGGAAGGTGAAAGTTTGAATACAAAAACATACACTAAGTTATTTAGAGATGTTGAGTCATCCAAGGATTTAGAAGAGTGCACTGAATTTTTCAGTGTGGAATGTAGTTATTGGCAACTTTTAAAAAAACATTTTCCATAGAATATACTTAAAAGTCAATGTAATAGGTTGGAAAATGCCTCGCCTCAGCAATCCTGGGATTGCACACTGGTCCCACACAAAGCAGCAATATTCCAATGCTCTGAGGTAACCAGCTTATCAGCTCATTCCTATTGCTTGATCTTGGATGGGGCTCTGATACCAGCCTATCGTGTTCCTCCCAGCTTAGGGCTCACAGGCTGAGCTTCTAAAAGCAGACTCAATGAGGGTGCCTGGGTGGAAAATTTGGTTAAGCAACTGCCTTCAGCTCAGGTTGTGATCCTGGAGTCCCAGGATCGAGTGCCGCATTGGGCTCCCTGATTGGCGGGGAGTCTGCTTCTCCCTCTGGCTCTCGCCTCTCATGCTCTCTCTCTCATTCTCTTTCTCTCTCTCAAATAAATAAATAAAATCTTTAAAAAAGCCCCCCCAAAACCAGACTCAATGATGCTCCCTCCAGAGGCTTGAAGGCTTCCCCATGGAAGATATGACTCTAAGCACAGTCTTAGAAAAAAGCCAGCTCAGAAAATCCTCCCCAATCTCCATTTTCATTAAAAAATTTTTTTTGATGTGGATGAGGGATTCAGGCATTGTTCCTAATAAACTATTTTAAAAATTCTCTAAGTGGCCTGGCACTTCCTTTAGAATATAACATCTATTGTGTTGATGCCTCCATTGAAACTTATCATTTAATACCTTGTTACATCAGCAAATATTTGCAATATGGTATAATGTGCGTTATATAAAAGGTATGAAAAGGCATGGAGCAAAGGAAAGAGCAATCAAATCTCCCCTGGGGAAGGGATGTGGTCAGGCAGGTCTTCACAGAAAATGTGATGTTTGACTTGGGTTTTGACGGATGATAGCACGCAGGTGGCATAGGGCTTTGACAGTGGATGGCATAGAATGTTCTTCCTGTATCCATATCTTTCCCCTACGGTCTCTTTCTAAATTCCTTTAGTAGAGATGGTAAACTACAAATGCATACCATTGCATTTTTTTATTAGTTGAAATAATTTTTTTCTATTTTTTCTTTCAGCTTATACAAGAGATAATTCTGCTGCTGCTGTCCTGCTTCAAGGTTTGCTCATATACAGCTCGTGGAAAATAAAGACAGAAGAAATGACTTAAAGCACAAAGGAAGCATAATTAGGTTAAAAACAAAAGGCCCAGGGGAAAAAAAGCTCTTCTGGATCCAGTTATGGGAAGGGTTACTATTAAAGAAATGGGTGACTATCAGGAATGTCATCATGCCTACTGAATTGCTTTATATAGGCAAGTTGAATCATAGACATAATTTAATGTGTTAAAATAAGTTCTCACGGATTGAACCAACCAAATAACATTAATATAAATGTGGTAATAGAATAATATTTTAAGTTGAATTTCAGACTGTGTAGGTAGAATGAAAGAATGTTGAGGATGTTTGTCATTACGTGATAACCGAGGACCCTGTTTTGAGGTGAATGGGGGTGGCAGAAAGAGTCTGGTCCTGGAGTCCTGACCTGGGCTCAAAGTCCAGTTGTGCTAATTTCTGCATTTTGACTTTGGGATAGCCACTCCCTCTAAGCTTCAGTTTTCTCATATCTTAAATGGAAATGATGACATCTTTGTTACATTTAGTTATGTGAACTAAGTGAGCTCATGTACCTAGAGTACCTTACATGGCACCTGGACCAAAGTAGTGGCTCAGTGAATATTGGTAGATTTCTTTCTTCTCTTGTTTTCATTTCCATCCTCATGTCTTCTTCTCTACCTCTCCTCCCATTGAAAGATGAGAAAAAAGAGGCTGTGATGTATTTAAGGAAATTCTCAGTAATCATTAAAGATTCAAGAATTCAGGGTCAGCACTTCCATAAAAAACCTAACATAGTAGACTTCGCATTGAGAATTTTCCTAGTATCACTCTCGTTTTACATAAAGAAATTATGGTTTGGAGAAATTAAGTAACTTGCCAAGTTTAATCCCTAATAAGTGTCAGATCCATGACTTCCCATCTTCCCATTTTTTTTTTAACTTTCCATCTTTTTGAGTCTAAAGAGCAAGTCTCTAATCACAATTCATACTATTGGCTAATAGTGAGCTTACTGTGAATTCAACTGAATTCCTTAGTCCTCATTTCACCTGCTGCCCTTAAGCCACAGATCCCTCAGCTTGTACTTCAATAGCAGGGTTCTTTTTTTTTTTCTTGTTGTTGTTGTTGTATTGACTTTACATTTATCCTTATTAAATTCCATCTTGTTAGGTTTGGTCCATCTCTCTAGCCTGTCAAGATCTTTTTGGCTTATGATACTGGCATAGTGTCATCCAACTTATTCCCTATCCTTCCCAGCTTTGTATCATCTGCAAATGTAACACACATATATTTGCTGTCTTCATTCAAGTCATTGATAAAATCGTTGAACAAGACAGGGCTGAAAGCAAAACCCACAGACTGTGACATCATTTCATTAATCAGTATCCTCAAGAAATGGCTTTTCAATTCATTTGAAATCCATCCAATTGTATTAGCATTCAGTATCTTTTCTCTTTCTCTTTCACAAGGGTATTAAAAAAGACTTTGTCAAAGCTTTAAGCCTTGATGAAGTCTAAATTCCTGATGTCTACTGCATTTCCTTGATGTATAAGTTAAGTAATTCTGTTGAGAAAAGGACTCTTCAGTTTTCAATCAAACTCTACATTACACATTGTTTGTTAAGATATTTCCTTTTGAAAAAGGGTAAAGTCCCATTCAATATTCTAATTTACAGTTTCCTAGTTAAAATGAAACTAAATTCACAGAACAGAGATCATGATAGTATCTGTTTTTGTACAAAGGTTCTCACTTATGCCTCTTCTAAATACCATAGACTTACAACTCATTTTCTTAGGCATGAAATTAAATATAAATAAATATATCTTCTGTTAGTTTTTTTCTTCTGTTAATTTTTATAATTCACACATTCTCAAGAGAGTATATTTAAAGCTTCTAATTTTCCCTCAATGAAGAATTTGAAGATCAATTCCAGGAAGCTGACAAAAACCATAAAATTCTATACTAAAAGTAACTGACTTAAAACAGAATTTATTTAAATCAAGAACACTTACAATCTAAATTCTATGTGATGTAATTTACATTAGAATAGGAATATTAAGGAGTGATGTCACCAAGATGGCAGAATAGAAGATCTTTCCACAAAGATCAACAACTAGACAGCTATCCATGAACAAAAACAGCTGTAGGAGAGCTCAGGAGTCTGCTTACAAAATTTTAGCAGCACGGTGGAACAAAAAACCTAGAATAATAGCATGAGAAGGGAAGAAAGGACAACTTCATTTTGCCTTCATCATCCCATTCCCCAGGTTGCATTGCCTGGTGCCAACAGTTCCCCTAGGAAGAGTTCTCTTGGCCAGGAAAGGGAGAATGGGGTGAGCAATTAGCTTCCCCAGCCTTTCAGGGGACTACATGAAAGACCCACTTCATTTTCACCCCAGGCAGAGACTGGCAAAGCTGAGACATAGAGTGATGTCTATGAGAAGAAAGAAAGAAAGAAAGAAAGAAAGAAAGAAAGAAAGAAAGAAAA
>NW_023270504.1:14972587-15097003 GCF_011800145.1 Mirounga leonina
AAGAAAGAAAGAAAGAAAGAAAGAAAGAAAGAAAGAAAGAAAGAAAGAATAGACATAGAGCTGAGACATAGAGTGTCCCTAGGGACAGGGAAGGAGGGCAGGGGCTACTAGTATGAAACACATTGTGAGAGTTACAGTTGTTCCCAGTGACTTGCTCTGCAGAGGGTCCCAGCGGCTCTCACCACTGAAGAAACCAACCACCAGTACAACCACTGCAGATCCTTTGCAGATTTCACTGGTGTTTGCCCCACTGTTTTTTGTGTTCCCAGGTGGCAGCTTCCTGAATCCCTCTCACTCCCTACTCACCCAGTACCTGGGATCTGCACTTGCAGCCAGCCCTTGCCTCTGGCTCTGCATGAGCAAGATGTCAACCTAGACCCCTGTGACTGATGCCCACTGGCCTCAGGCTTCAGGGGTGGCTTTTTTGATATAAAATTTAAATATAATATTGTGCAAGTTTAAGGTACACAATGTGACGCTTTGATGCACATATATATCGCCAAATGATTACCACAATAAGGCTAGTTAACACATTACCTCAGATAATTACCATTCTTTGTTGTCGTTATGGTAAGAACATTTAAGATGTACTATCTTGGCAACTTCTGAATATACAATATTAACTATGGTCACCATGTTGTACAGTAGATCCCCAGAACTATCATGTTTATTTATTTATGTATTTATGTAGGTAGGTATGTATTATTTATTTTAGAACTCTTCATTTCATAGCTGGACATTTATATCATTTGACCAACATCTCCCCATTTCCCTACCCTCTAGTCCTTGACAAACACCATTTTACTCTCCATTTCTATGAGTTTGGCTTTTTTAGATTCCACATACAAGTGAATCACACAGCATTTGTCTTTCTCTGTCTGACTTACCTTACTTAGCATCATGTCCTCATTTTGTCACAAATGGCAGGATTTCCTTCTTTTTCTTTTTGGCCAAATAATATTCCATCTTTTATATATACCTATTTTCTTTATCCATTCACCCATTGATGAACATTAAAGTTCTTTTTTATCTTTTGGCTATTGTAAGTAGTACTGCAGTAAACATGGGGTGCAGATATCTGGCTAACTTTCAGGAACAAAAGTATGTGGAATCTCTGGCTCACTTACTAGGCAGAACCATAAAAATTTGCAACTTTTTAGAGTCAAACAATTGAATATTGGCAATTTCATATGGCTTAACCTAGTAATTATTTGAAATTTGAGAGAGAAAATTTATTGAAGCAATATCTATAACTGGTTCATAGCAGGAAGAAACTAGTTTGTGTATGATTTCTGATGTAACAGAGCTGTCACCATCTTGCAGTTTATTCTTCTAATTGGCACTGAATAAATTTCCCATAGAATGAAGAAGAATGAATGCTCATATAATGCCAAAGAAGAAAATATACAGCATTTGGATGCCAAAATAGAATCTTTATCATGATGAAACAAACAATAAATGCAATGCTTGCCAAAGTGAAAAATCACTGTTGTAAAAAAGTTAAGTCAGAGCAGTGCTTAGTTTTCTAGGACAATGAACAGATGGCCTCTTCTCATAATCAGAATGACACTAGGTCACTTAATTCAAGTTAGTTACTATGATTCAAAGGTCTTACATTACATGTTGGGAAATAAGATTAGTTATAAGAAGGCTTAGAAGGCTTTGCTTGTCAACTTGTTTTAACTGCACTTAAAAGATTTAAAAACCTGAAATAAAAGAAGCAAGATGGAAATATTGAATGAATTATATCTTGTTCATTTATAGACTCTGGTATTGATCCCAACAGCACTTTTGTAGGCAATACAGAGTGAGACAAGCTACATGGTTGTAAACCTTTGCATAAATTTATATTATAAAAGTCTGTGCCTTTTCCAAAGTAGTACTTTGTCCTTGGAATATCTTCCTGTACTTCCTTTATCTTAACCTATTAAGTGGACCCTTTCTGTCAGTTGAATGCATCCTGAAATCTCATGTCTTTTCAAAGTCTTTGAGTACGGATATAGTGCAGAACCATATGCTCATGAGGATTTGCCTTATCTTTCCTCAGGTTTTGAATTGTGTTGGATGTATGCCTTGCTTTTCATGTGTGTCTTACTTAGAAGTTCTTATTCTGTTGATCTTCATAAGCACTCATCAATTTCTAATATCACTATATGCATTACTATAGCAGCACACATAGACAAACGAGATGTTTTGTGTGAAGTACTTTTGGAATTGTAAAATACCATGTAAATATAACAATTACTATTAGCCTATTTCTATTGAATTATAAAATTCCATAGGGTTGTGGCTAGGCTACATTTATGAAATTCATTGTTATATTGTTACACAAGCCCAATCAGGTGTTGTCATGTGTTCGAAAGGTGTAGACATGGTATTTAGAAAAGGAGAAGAATCAGAATCAGCAAAACTTTCATGTGTTTTTGGTTTGGTTTGAGGTCTAAAGAAAAAGCTTGTCAGTTATTGTATAATTCTAAAAATTGTTAAGCACCATTGTGTTAAAAGCTTTGTGTTCTTTATCAGGATCTTCCAGTACTTAGTGCAGTAGGAGCTTAGTGAAATTTGTTAATGGAATTAATGAAATGTAACTATGTAATAGGTAAAGATTATTTTTTGAGTATTATTTAGATTCTTTCTTTATAATACATGTCCTGTTTATTTAAACCCTTAATATTTACTAAGTTTTATTTTCTGAAATGATCAATTTGAATTAGTGGTCAATACACATAGATACATGAGAAGTTAACCATTGGCTAATTGGAGGAAGATATTGAGTGACTTAACTTATCCCAAATTATAATTTTATAATTAGTATTTGTGGCATGGTAAGTCTCTCTCTCTATATGCACATATATATGTATATATACACACACACATATACATACACACACATGTACATAGGAATGCTAGGAATTTTTGTTGTTTATAGCAGTCATGGCCTTATTATCTAACTAAACCAAACTTCTTCTTCATTTGCCCTTATCTAGTATTTAGCCTTCAAAGGATATTGTGTCAACATATTTTTCAAGAATTTAGCTGTTAATATTTCTCAAGATAGACTATGTTTGGTGGTCTTCAGTTATAATATACATATTTAAGTTAGTGATTGACAATGATAGAGTAAAAATGATCATTTAGATATCACACTGACGTAAAATGAAAGCCAATATTTTCTAAAGCAGTTTTAAATGGCTCAGATTGATAATTTGATAATTTTTTACAATAATACTCTCATTTGTTTTTTTGGAAGAAATTCATTTATTTTTATACTAAGCTTTAACAATCACTTTCCCCTACATTTCATTTTAAAATGCTTTTCTATAGTAAATTCTCATGAATTATAGAAATAAAATGCAAACTACAGCATAATCACACATCAGACCAAAATAGCTCATCACACTTTATTTATAACTGGGTACTAAGCATAATGCAGAGAATAAAAATAAAGAGAAAACTCATGTGCATCAAGCTCTGTAGCTACCATGTGCAAAAGTCCTGGATCTGTGCTCTGGGTGATGAAAGAGACCTTTAATTCAACTACAACAAACTTAGAACTTTGTTCTTTCTTTTTTCTGCCAAAGATGATTAAGAAATAAAAGAACTGGATGACAAAACAAATGCTTTCTCTTGAATTCGATCCTGAAAATGTACCCTCCCTGGCTAGTTAGAATTAGGAGCATATTTAGCCCTAGGAATAAGACCAATTTATCTACATTCTTACAAGTCTATAACCAGTTATTAGAAAGTCTACATAGAACATTTGCACACAAGTCTGTCTGTCTTCCATTTTGTACCTGGTTAGCTTTTAGTCATCCTTCCAACACAAGTGTCGCTTTCTTGGGAAAGCCCTACCTGAATACATCAAACTCCTTATTATAAGCTCTCATATTGTCATGTCTTTCTCATTTAATAGCAATTATCAGTTTTTCACTTTTGTGTCATTATTTGATTGTCTTCCCTGATCCCCGCTCCTCTGTAATCTTTGAGACAAAGGGCTAATTTTGTTTTGGCTGATCATTTGTTTCTGTCACTGTGTGTAGTGGGCTGTGAATGCATTACAGGTGAATGAATGCATGAGTATGATAAATTGTACTTGGTAAATTTGTAGGAGATAATCTAAGGAAGAAAAGAAAAAAATAAAGGAAATAAAATGTATTTGGGAATAGTGAGATGAATAACAAAATAGTATCCTCAAATTGAGGGTCGGTGCATATAAATCATCATGTCCAAACACAGTTCACTGCATTGCTTAATTTGAAGTTACCTGAATAAAAAATGTAATGGATGTAACAATTACATTCTAGCCAAGGTTTTTATAACCATTGGAGGACTAATTACAGCACATAATGTTCATTGTTATGGTTTTATAGAGCCCCATTAAAAAAGACTATCAGAATGACAACCACTACTGAGTTTTGCCCACTCTTTAATTCTTTTCATCTATTTCTGCAGCAAAAGAACATGTAAGACATGAAGGAAAGAACTTGTATAGGAAGTTAGTTATTATACAGTTCCACAGTAAACTCTCAGATAATTTAGGAAACAATGGAATATCATTCTAATGATTTACCAAAGAATTCTTTAAAAAAAATTTTTTTTTTTAAGATTTTATTTATTTATTTGACTGAGAGAGACACAGGGAGAGAGGGAACACAAGCAGGGGGAGTGGGAGAAGGAGAAGCAGGCTACCCGCCAAGCAGGGAGCCTGATGAGGGGCTCAATCCCTGGATCCAGGGATCATGACCTGAGCCGAAGGCAGACGCGTAACGACTGAGCCACCCAGGAGCCCCATTTACTAAAGAATTCTTTAAATACTCCTGCTAATATTGGCAAGAGACTGGAAAATAAGAAAATTTGAATTTGTTACCTTAACTGTTCTGCATATACTCCATCTTTATTTTAGCTGTTTTATTAAACATCTTTGAAAAGATAAAGCTTAACCTAAAGGATGACCCACTTTACAGGAAGACATTCCTGATTCAACCTTGCTTTTTACTCTCATGTATGTTTCAGGTATAGGAAATTCCAATCCTTTTTGCCTCCTGGGAGTTATTAAGAAAACATTTGTAATGATGAATGACTCCAGTAATTCTGACGTAAAAAACTGTGCTATGAATACAGACGTGTTCCCAAATACTGTTGGTAGCCTGTGTTATTTGTTTTACTGCCTCCAATGTTTCCACCTTTTAAATGCCTTTTTTTTTTTTTCCCATGAAATAGGCTCAGATATCAACTCCTGGTGTTTTCACAGCTATGGAGAATGCAGACAGAATTACCTTTCTCTAGAGAGCCATCAGAATCTGCTAAGGTGCTGCTGACAGCTTGTCTTGTCTGCTGCAACATAATAAACTTTGTCCTTAAAAAAAGTTTCTGGTTATACTTAGTTAGCTCAGGTGGCTAGGCTGCTAACGAGGCCAAGCTCAAGATGTAGAACCTTAATAGAGCAAATCAACTTTGTATCATTCTATAGTTATCCACTCTTCCTAAACCTTTGTCAGTTGTTTTATAAATGCATACTGTCATTCACAACAGGAACTGGGCAGGAGAGGAAATGGATCAAGACAAATCTATCACCACCTGCAAATAGACAGCCAAAATAACAGGGAAGTTAAGTATTATCAATTTTGTATGTGAAGTCTAACATATTACCATGGTAAATTTTTCCAAAAACTTATGATCCTTCACATAGATTATTTGGCTATTGACCTCTCCCATTCTTTGATCCTCTCTTTTACACACTGATGCTCTAATTTTATTCAGGAATGATTGTCGCACTAATGAATGTGGAAGAGTATTCCACATACAATAGGCTGCTAATAAATGTTTATTAAATGACTTTTGAAATTTGAGTGCAAGAAAATACTAAAGAGATTTTGCTTTGTTAACTTGCCTTGTCTTCTGATTTTCTAGGTAAACAGTAATTATGTTATTGGGTATCAATAGAATACACAATTCCAAATATTTTATTAATTGTGGACAGTCACATAAACAGTTTTCTGGGTCTTTGACTTGTCCTCTGAGCACTCTTGCCTTATGTTCAACTACCTGTTGAATATTTGCATCTAGATGTCCAATCATCAGTGAAAATAGTGTTTGAACAAGATAATACTAGGCCTGAATACAGGATCACAATATATATAAATTCTATTTGGTTGCAACAGTATCTCTAAGAGAAATATATGGATAAAACAAAAATGCCAGGGAAAGGTCATACTTCTATTAGGACTTTATTTGAAGCTTCAATGTAGCCCCCTGCTGGAGGTGGAGAATGCTTTTTACTTTTAAAATAACAGAGCTGGCCAAATCCTCCCATTCTGGCTCAAGGTGTGCATTCATAGATAGCCAAAATTCATCTCCCAAATGGTACAAAAATGTAGACCTAAAAGAGTGTCATAAAAACTGGTCTGAAATCAGTGAACCTTAAAGGACTTTAGTGGAAGAAATTATAAATTTGACTCATGGGGTAAACCTCTGTAACCCAGGACACATGGAACTTTTGTAAATAATTCCCACTGCATATGAAAAACATTATAAATTATGCAACGAGATAGAGTTAGCAGATAAAACAAATGGGAGTATTCATACCTGAGAAGAACAAGACCTACCTAAGAAAATCTCTGAAATAAGTATGCCTAAAATGTTTAGTTATCTCTTGAGAAATAAGGTTATCCACAAAACAGAAACACAGCATTGAAGAAAAAATGTGCAGATTGAAAATCATCCAAATAAATATTATAGAAATAGAAAATATAGTTACTGAAATAAAAATCTTAATAGATTAATTAACAGTAGACTAAACAAAGCTAAAGAGAGAATCACTGAATTGGACAACAGCTCTGAGGAAATCTTCTAGTATGTAGACTAGTGGGACTGATAGGAAATATTTAAGAGAAGTTTAAAGATGTGAAAGATAGATCTCTAAAATCTCCAACATGTGTCTAGTATACAATGCAGAAGAGAAAATAAGGAAGAGGTTAATTAAGAGATATAATAATTGACAATTTTCAGAATTGAAGAAAGATTTGAGCACTCAGAAAAAGCACAGAGTCATGAGAAAGATAAAAATAAATTCATACTTAGACACAATTTATTCATTCATTTAGCATATATATATATATTTTTGAATACCTGTTATGTGCCAGGTATTATTCTGGGCAGAGATGATTGATCAAAACAGACAAATTTCCTGTCCTCACATGGAGCTTACATTGTAGTGTGAGTCAGGGAGAGAGAAAACCAACAAATAAATAATATATTAGGTAGTTATGGATGATAAAAAGAAAATAAAGCAGAGGATAGGGAATAGAAAATACTGGGAGCAAAGCAGGGTAGGTAAGTGTTCTTGTGTCTTATTTTATATAGATAAGCCAGGGAAGACCAGGCCCAGACCTGTGCTCTGACAAGGACTCGTTTGAACAGAGAGACCAGAAGAGAGTAAGCCATGTGAATATATGTATGCAAGTAATAAGTAAAGAAGTGGAAAGATATCTGGCACAACTGAGGAACAGTAAGGGTCCAGCATAACTGGACTGAAGTGCAGTGATAGAAACTAAGGAAAAGCTTGATAAATTGAATTATGCTAATATTAAATTTTGTTCCTCAAAAGATGTCATTTGGTGAATACATGCAAGGTATAGTGTGGAGAATATTTTGCAATATGTATATCCAATTAATGTCCACAATATATAAAAATAACACAGTAATAAGAAAAATTGGCAAAATATTTGAACAAGTCCTCAAAAAATAAATATTCAAAGGGCTTATGAACATAAAGAAGATGCTCAACTGCCTTTGTTGTTAGGGATATGCAACTTAAAACCACATTATGATGCCATATCACACCTAGAAGATGGCTAAAAAATACAATACCAAATAATGACCAAGATATGGAGCAATTGGAATTCTCATACATTGCTGGTGGGAGTGTAAATTGGTAAAACCACTTTGTGAAACTGGTAGTACCTAGTGAAACTGGATATAATCATATCCCATGACCCTATGATTCCGGTTGTAGCTATATACCCAACTGAAATATTACCTTAGTCCATTTAGGCTGTATAACAAAATACCACAAGTTATAAAGAACAGATATTCATTTTTGACAGTTCTGGAGTCTGAAAGTCTGAGATCAGGGTGCCAGCTTGGGTGAGGGCTCTTTCTGAGTCTCAGACTGCTTGTTGTATCCTCACATAGGGAAGGGCCGAGGGAGTTTTGTGGGGTCTCTTTTATAAGAACACTAAATTCATCCATGAGGGCTCCACCTTTATGACCTAAGCACCTCCCAAAGGCCCCACTTCTAATACTATCACAGTGGATATGAAAATTTCAACATATGAATGTGGGGGAACATTAAGATTGAGACCATAACAAATGTGTACATTTGACTACCGTACAATATGTACAAGAATGCTCATTGTATCACTATTTGTAATAGCCAAACACTTAAAACTAAACAAAATGTAGTAGAATAGATACAAATTTATGGTGTATCTATACAACAGAATGCTGCATGGCAATGGAAAATGACTGAGTTACTGCTACATGAAATAACACAGATGAAAGTTACAACCATAATAGCGAGCAATTTTGACTAAGCCAGATAGAGGCATACCTTGGAGATGTTGTGGGTTCAGTTCCAGGCTACCACAACAAAGCAAATATTGCAGTAAAGGGAATTTGACTAATTTTTTGGTTTCCCAGTGCATATGAAAGCTATGTTTCCACTATATTGTAGTCTATTAAGTGTACAATAGCATTACATCTAAACAAACAACGTACATGCTTTACTTAAAAAACACTTGATTGCTAAAAATGCCACCAATCATCTGAGCTTTCAGTGAGTCATAATCACTGAACACAGATCACCATAACAAATAAAATAATAATGGAAAAGTTCAAAATATTTTGGCAATTGCTAGAATGTGACACAGAGACATGAAGTGAACACATGCTGTTGGAAAAATAGTACTGATAGACTTATTCAATGCAGTATTGTCACAAAAACAGTATCTGCAAAGCACAATAAAGCAAAGCACAATAAAACAAAGTATGCCTGTAGAGAAGAGTACGTATGGTATGATTCATTAATATAAAATTCAAGAACAGGCAAAACTTTCCTGAGTAGTGGTTATTTGGGGAGAAGGGGTAGACGGTGGTTGGCAGGAGGCAAAAGGAAGCTTCTGAGTACTGATGATATTTTACTTTTTGATGTGGGTAGGGTTACACAAGTGTGTTTATTTTGAGAATATTCATTAAATTTTTACACTTAGGATTTGTGCATTTCTCTGTTTCTGTACATAGGTTGCTAAACCTTTCAGGAGTGACCAAGAACCCTAGATCTCAAAGTTTCTGCTTTATGCTTCTTTGTAAATGAACTATGTTAAAAAACCCAATCTTTATTGCAGAACTTGGGTCATTTCAGTTTTTTCCCATTCTAGGAAAAATGTTCTTTAGCTGAAGACATCTATAAATTTACACACATTTTTCTAATGCCTCAGTAATTATTATGGAAAAATCTGCATTTCTATGTTCCTAAGATCTACTGTATATATATATATAGGAGCCCTGAGAGTCACTGATTGTTCCTCTAGTTAAACACCAAAACCTTGGTGCCCATTATGTTTTCAAGGAGACTTAATCACTAATTTCTCAGCTTAGCCATTAAATAGCCTTAGAAGGACCATAACTAACTGAAGTGCTTTAGTTGTTTCATCAGAGAATGTGATTGTTGTTCAACGTTTTATTTCATAAGCTGGCAATTTTTTTTGACTCACCTAGTTTCACAGTTTAATCTAAATATTTAGACCTGAATTCAGAAATAAGCAAGCCAGTGGCTAGGACAATAAACACTGCATAGATGATATCCTTTTTTTTTTTATTATGTCATGTTAATCACCATACAGTACATCATTAGTTTTTGATGTAGTGTTCCATGATTCATTGTTACATATAACACCCAGTGCTCCATGCAGTACATGCCCTCTTTAATACCCATCACTGGGCTAACCCATCTCCCCACTCCCCTCCCCTCTAGAACCCTCAGTTTGTTTTTCAGAGTCCATAGTCTCTCATGGTTTGCCTCCCCCTCTAACTTCCCCCCCTTCATTTTTCCCTTCCTGTTATCTTCTTCTTCTTTTTTTTAACATATAATGTATTATTTGTTTCAGATGTACAGGTCTGTGATTCAACAGTCCTACACAATTCACAGTGCTCACCATAGCACATACCCTCCCCAATGTCTATCACCCAGCCACTCCATCCCTCCCACCCCCCACCACTCCAGCAACCCTCAGTTTGTTTCCTGAGACTAAGAATTCCTCATATCAGTGAGGTCATATGATACATGTCTTTCTCTGATTGACTTATTTCGCTCAGCATAATACCCTCCAGTTCCATCCATGTCGTTGCAAATGGCAAGATTTCATTCCTTTTGATGGCTGCATAATATTCCATTGTATATATATACCACATCTTCTTTATCCAGTCATCTGTCGATGGACATCTTGGCTCTTTCCAGAGTTTGGCTATTGTGGACATTGCTGCTATAAACATCGGATCCCTACATTTGTATCTTTGGGGTAAATACCCAGTAATGCAATTGCTGGATCCTATGGTAGCTCTATTTTCAACTTTTTGAGGAACCTCCATACTGTTTTCCAGAGTGGCTGCACCAGCTTGCATTCCCACCAACAGTGTAGGAGGGTTCCCCTTTCTCTGCATCCCCTCCAGCATCTGTCGTTTCCTGACTTGTTAATTTTAGCCATTCTGACTGGTGTGAGGTAGTATCTCATTGAAGTTTTGATTTGGATTTCCCTGATGCCGAGCGATGTTGAGCACTTTTTCATATGTCTGTTGGCCATTTGGATGTCTTCTTTGGAAAGATGTCTGTTCATGTCTTCTGCCCATTTCTTGATTGGGTGTTGAGTTTCATAAGTTCTTTATAGATTTTGGATGCTAGCCCTTTATCTGATATGTCATTTGCAAATATCTTCTCCCATTCTGTTGGTGGTCTTTTGGTTTTGTTGATGTTTCCTTTGCTGTGCAAAAGCTTTTTATCTTGACCAAGTTCCAATAGTTCATTTATGCCCTTGCTTCCCTTGCCTTTGGCGATGTTTCTAGGAAGAAGTTGCTGCAACTGAAGTCGAAGAGGTTGCTGCCTGTGTTCTCCTTTAGGATTTTGATGGACTCATATTTAGGTGTTTCAACCATTTTGAGTCTATTTTTGTGTGTAGTGTAAGGAAATGGTCCAGTTTCATTCTTCTGCATGTGGCTGTCCAATTTTCCCAGCACCATTTGTTGAAGAGACTGTCTTTTTCCTGTTGGAAATTCTTTCCTGCTTTGTCAAAGATTAGTTGACCATAGAGTTGAGAGTCCATTTCTGGGCTCTCTATTCTTTTCCATTGATCTATGTGTCTGTTTTTGTGCCAGTATCTTACTGTCTTGATGATGACAGCTTTGTAATAGGGCTTGAAGTCCGGAATTGTGATGCCACCAGCTTTGCTTTTCTTTTTCAACATTCCTTGGCTATTCAGGGTCTTTTCTGGTTCCATACAAATTTTAGGATTCTTTGTTCCATTTCTTTGAAAAAAGTGGATGGTATTTTGATAGGGATTGCATTGAATGTGTAGATTGCTCTAGGTAGCATTGACATCTTCACAATATTTGTTCTTCCAATCCATGAGCATGGAATGTTTTTCCCTTTCTTTGTGTCTTCCTCAATTTCTTTCATGAGTATTTTATCATTTTCTGAGTACAGATTCTTTGCCTCTTTGGTTAGATTTATTCCTAGGTCTCCTATGGTTTTTGGGTGCAGTTGTAATGGGATGGACTCCTTAATTTCTCTTTCTTCTGTCTTGTTGTTGGTGTATAGGAATGGCACTAATTTCTGTGCATTGATTTTATATCCTGCCACTTTACTGAATTCCTGTATGAGTTCTAGCAGTTTGGGGTGGAGTCTCTTGGGTTTCCCATGTAAAGTATCATATCATCTGCAAAGAGTGAGAGTTTGACTTCTTCTTTGTTGATTCAGATGCCTTTTATTTCTTTTTGTTGTCTGATTGCTGTAGCTAGGACTTCTAGTACTATGTTGAATAGCAGTGGTGATAGTGGACATCCCTGCCGCGTTCCTGACCTTAGAGGGAAAGCTCTCAGTTTTTCCCCATTGAGAATATTATTCACTGTGGGTTTTTCAAAGATTGCTTTTATGATATTGAGGTATGTACCCTTTATGCCTATACTCTGAAGAGTTTTGATCAAGAAAGGATGCTGTACTTTGTCAAATGCTTTTTCTGCATCTATTGAGAGGATCATATGGTTCTTGTTCTTTCTTTTATTAATGTATTGTATCACATTGATTGATTTGCAGATGTTGAACCAACCTTGCAGCCCAGGGATAAATCCCACTTGGTTGTGGTGAATAATCCTTTTAATGTACTGTTGGATCCTATTGGCTAGTATATTGGTAAGAATTTTTGCATCCATGTTCATCAGGGATACTGGTCTGTAATTCTCCTTTTTGATGGGGTCTTTGTCTGGTTTTGGGATCAAGGTAATGCTGGCCTCATGAAATGAGTTTGGAAGTTTTCCTTCCATTTCTATTTTTTGGAACAGTTTCAGAAGAATAGTTATTAATTCTTCTTTAAATGTTTGGTAGAATTCCCCTGGGAAGCCATCTGGCCCTGAGCTTTTGTTTGTTGGGAGATTTTTGATGACTGCTTCAATTTCCTTAGTGGTTATAGGTTTGCTCAGGTTTTCTATTTCTTCCTGGTTCAGTTTTGGTAGTTGATACATCCCTAGGAATGCATCCATTTCTTCCAGATTATCTAATTTGCTGGCATAGAGTTGCTCATAATATGTTCTTATAATTGTTTGTATTTCTTTGGTGTTGGTTGTGATCTCTCCCCTTTCATTAATGATTTTATTTATTTGGGTCCTTTCTCTTTTCTTTTTGATAATCTGGCCAGGGGTTTATCAATCTTATTAATTCTTTCAATGAACCAGCTCCTAGTTTCATTGATCTGTTCTACTGTTCTTTTGGTTTCTATTTCATTGATTTCTGCTCTGATCTTTATTATTTCTCTTCTCCTGCTGGGTTTAGGCTTTATTTGCTGTTCTTTCTCCAGCTCCTTTAGGTGTAGGGTTAGGTTGTGTATTAGAGACCTTTCTTGTTTCTTGAGAAAGGCTTGTATTGTTATATACTTTCCTCTTAGGACTGCCTTTGCTGCATCCCACAGATTTTGAACAGTTGTGTTTTCATTTTCATTGGTTTCCATGAATTTTTTTAATTCTTCTTTAATTTCCCGGTTGACCCATTCATTCTTTAGTAGGATGCTCTTTAGTCTCCATGTATTTGAGTTCTTTCCAACTTTCCTCTTGTGATTGAGTTCTAGTTTCAAAGCACTGTGGTCTGCAAATATGCAAGGAATGATCCCAATCTTTTGATACTGGTTGAGACCTGATTTGTGACCTAGGATGTGATCTATTCTGGAGAATGTTCCATGGGCACTAGAGAAGAATATGTATTCTGTTGCTTTGGGGTGGAATGTTCTGAATATATCTGTGAGGTACATTTGGCCCGGTGTGTCATTTAAAGTCTTTATTTCCTTGTTGATCTTTTGCTTAGATGATCTGTCCATTTCAGTGAGAGGGGTTTTAAAGTCCCCCACTATTATTGTATTGTTGTCAATGTGTTTCTTTGCTTTTGTTATTGATTGGCTTATATAATTTGGCTGCTCCCATATTAGGGGCATAGATATTTACAATTGTTAGATCTTCTTGTTGGATAGACCCTTTAAGTAGGATATAGTGTCCTTCCTCATCTCTTATTATAGTCTTTGGTTTAAAATCTAATTTGTCTGGTATAAGGATTGCCACCCCAGCTTTCTTTTGGTGTCCATTAGCATGGTAAATGGTTTTCCACCCCCTCACTTTCCATCTGGAGGTGTCTTTGGGTCTAAAATGAGTCTCTTGCCAACAGCATATTGATGGGTCTTGTTTTTTTTATCCAGTCTGATAGCCTGTGTCTTTTTATTGGGGCATTTAGCCCATTTACATTCAGGGTAACTATTGAAAGATATGAATTTAGTGCCTTTGTATTGCCTGTAAGGTGACTGTTACTGTATATTGTCTCTGTTCCTTCTGGTCTATGTTACTTTTAGGCTCTCTCTTTGCTTAGAAGACCCTTTCAATATTTCTTGTAGGGCTGGTTTTGTGTTTGCCAAATCCTTTAGTTTTTGTTTGTCCTGGAAGGTTTTCATCTCTCCTTCAATTTTCAATGACAGCCTAGCTGGATATAGTATTCTTGGCTGCATATTTTTCTCATTTAGTGCTCTGAATATATCATGCCAATCCTTTCTGGCCTGTCAGGTCTCTGTGGATAGGTCTGTTGCCAATCTAATGTTTCTACCATTGTAGGTTACAGATCTCTTCTCCCGAGCTGCTTTCAGGATTTTCTCTTTGTTTCTGAGACTCATAACTTTTACTATTAGATGTTGGGGTGTTGACCTATTTTTATTGATTTTGAGAGGGGTTCTCTGTGCCTCCTGGATTTTGATGCCTGTTTCCTTCCCCAAATTAGGGAAGCTCTCTGCTATAATTTGCTCCAATATACCTTTTGCCCCCCCCTTTTTTCTTCTTCTGGGCTCCCAATCTTTCTAATGTTGTTTCATCTTATGTTTCACCTATCTCTCGAATTCAGCCCTTGTGATCCAGTAGTTGTTTATCTCTCTTTTTCTCAGCTTCTTTATTTTCCATCATTTGGTCTTCTAGATCACTAATTCTCTCTTCTGCCTCATTTATCCAGCAGTTAGAGCCTCCGTTTTTGATTGCATCTCATTAATAGCCTTTTTGATTTCGACTTGGTTAGATTTTAGTTCTTTCATTTCTCCAGAAAGGTTTTCTCTAATATCTTCCATGCTTTTTTCAAGCCCAGCTAGTACCTTTAAAATCGTCATTCTGAACCCTAGTTCCGACATCTTACTGATGTCCGTATTGATTAGGTCTCTGGTAGTCGGTACTGCTTCTTATTCTTTTTTTTGAGGTGATTTTTTTCTTCTTGTCATTTTGTCTGGAGGAGAATAGATGAATGAGAGACCAAAATGCTAACAGTGTAACAATGACTCCAGAAAAATATACACTAAGCAAATCAGAAGAGACCTGAAACCAGGGGAAAAGAAAGGGAAAGAAAGAAAAAAAAAAAAAGAAAAAGATAAAAACAAACAAACAAAAACAGAATATGATCAAATATGATCAGGCTGGTGCATAGATCAGTGCCACACACTAGACTTTGGGCATATTTTGGTCTGTTAGAAGAAAGTGCCTCCCAAAATTTTAAAGAAAGAAAAACTTATATATGTACAAAAATAAGGGTAAATACGATGAAGGGATGGAATATGACTGTAAAGATGAAAATTATAAAAGATTTTATAAAAGGAATTGATAATATAAGAAGTTGGTTGAAAAAAGAATGAAGAGGATTTAAAAAAAAGGGGGGGGGAAGAATGTGCTCAGGCAGGAGACTAGAACAAAGCCAGACACTAGAAATTTAGGGTATATTTTGTTCTGTTAGAAGAAACTGTATCCCAAAATTTTAAAGAGAGAACAACTTATATATATATATACCAAAAACAAGGTTAATTACTATGAAGGGATAGAATATGACTCTAAAAATGAAAAATAAAAGATTTTTTTAAAAAGGGTGAAAGACGGTTGAAAAAGGGAAAAAGAAAAATTCAAAAAAAAAAAAGAACAAAAGAAAAAGAAAGTTAAAAAAAATTAACTTTGAAAGACTAAAGAATCATGGGGAAAAAGCCATGGATTCTATGTGCATTATTCCCCTAGCGCTGGAGTTCTGCCATTCTCATTGATTGGTAAACCTGGTCTTGGCTGGCTGTTCTTGCCGATCTTCTGGGGGAGGGGCCTGTTGCCGTGGTTCCCAAATGTCTTTGCTGGAGGCTGAATTGCCCCACCCTTGCCTGGTCCCTGCTAAGTAATCTGCTCGGGTTTGCTCTCGGGAGCTTTTGTTCCCTGCAAGCTCTCCGTATAGCTCTGGAGGCTGAGAGTGAAAATGGCGGCGTCCCAATCTCTGCCCCGGAGGTGCCGAGAACCCGGCCCCGCTCCTCAGTGTGCCCCCAGAGAAAAGCAGTCACTCCCATCTCCCTGGTTTCTGGCCACACTCCGTGCTCACCCGGCCTGTGACCGAGCATTTCTATCTCTGGCACCTGACCCCGTGTGGAGTCTCCAAACCCAGCAGATCCCTGTGGTGCGCTCCCACACCGCTCTTCCTGGGGGAGGAAGGGGAGTCTCCCTGGATCTGCCGCTTGTTGGGTCCCTACTGGAGGAGCAGTGGCCCGACTGTGCCAAGGATCGCAGTTTATGGCAACACCAAGCTGAGAGCCCGTGCCTCAGCTCCGTCTCTGCAGCCGGCTTCCCCGCTCTGATACCCTGGAGCTCTGCCACAGTCAGGCACCCCCGGTCTTCCTGTGACCCCAAGGGTCCCGAGACCACACTGTCCCACAAGGTTTCCACCCCACGCTTAGCCACTGGAGTGACGTCCCTCAGCGGAGCCGACTTCTAAAAGTTCTAGTTTTGTGCTCCGCTGCTCTTATCACTTGCCAGAAGCGGCCGACGGAGGGCCCCTCCCCCACCATCTATCCTCCTGAATATCAACTCGGATTCACTTCTCCGCACGTCCTACCTTCCAGAAAGTGGTCGCGTTTCTGTTCAGAGAGTTGCTGCTATTCTTTTCTTCGATCTCCTATTGAGTTTGTAGGTGTTCAGAATGGTTTGGTTCCTATCTAGCTGAATTCCTGGGACCAGACGAAATTTAGGTCTCCTACTCCTCCGCCATTGCCATGAATCGGTCAAATGATATCCTTAACTATGTGTGGTTCACTCACTCTGAGAAGATCCCTGAAAACAAAGGTATATTACAAATTCAGATCTCCTTTGTTTCTATTCCATTAAGAAAGGGAAAGCTTTTCATTTCCCATACTCAGTCTGCTATAGAGGATTCCCATCTAGCTACAGAGAAAAGGCAACTTACCTTTTGTTCAATTTGAAAATTTAGATTCCCCCAATTACAAAGCTTGCCTTTTATCTTTAAAAAATATTTTTTCTTAATTTGGTTAACAGGTCATCTGAAATAAGAGATCTTTCAAGTGAACTAAGAAATCCTGAGACCAAACCCTGGATATGCCAGGTGGAGCAGTTAGGGAGAATCTAAGATTTGAGTGGTATTAGTTATTTTGGAAATTGTCAGAAATTTTGGGACCCTTTTGATCAGACTTCTTGTCTCAATTTCAAAAAGCAATAATTTTACTTTATAAAAAATTAATACCCATCCCCATGTATAGTTACATACCTAGAAGTGCTACAAAAAAAATAATATATAGATGCAATAATAGCATCTAATTCAATTTGTATTTATTTTACTCTTTCCCCAAATATTTATGCTTGCTTGAGGGGAGAGGTTAGGCAGGAATAATGGGAGCGGAATATGTGTTTAACCTTATTTGGTGTCTGGTTTTATTTTTTGCTTTTCTGCAACTTATGATCTGCAGACTGAAGTTTTCAGCTTCCATAAAAGAAAAGGTAGGCTTTGCAATAATATGACTGGAATCTGAAATGAAGAAATGTGCTGGGATTCGCTTTAATATGGTTTATGGTAACAGGACACTTGCTCACAAGATAGCTGGTTTTATTTGTAACCCTTTAATGAATGAACTCACAAGAGTGACAAAGAAATATTGCTCTTCCTTGAGTCTTATTATCTTTAGTGTATGTCTTCATGATGGTAGTCGATGTCTACTTATTTCAGTTCATCTGAGTGTGATGCTTATCAGTTCCAGATCATTAATTCAATTCCCGTGCAGGCCAGTTGGCTTTGTTCAGTTCCACAGCTATAGCTTAACTCTGAACTGTCATCTCATAAATGGGTGCTATTGATCACAGAAGACAGAACCAGAGATTGTGAATGAATAAATGCAAATCTATCACCCCTGTCAGAATGGAATTCAAAACACAAACCCACCCTGGCAAATGAGTTTCATTTTCTGTGTCTACAAAATAAAATAATGACTTCTATTTATTTTGGTATTTAAGATCTATGCACCTTTAAATTAGCCCATTTAACCCTCACAACATCTCATTGAGGTAGATATTCTATCTCACTTATACTTATGAGAAAATGAGGCTCAGTAAGGTTAAATATGGCAGAGGGGAAAGATAATATGCTTTGGGTTCAGCTAATGTTGAATTTGAAGTCTAGCTTTGATAATATATACCAGTGTGAAGTAGGAAAAATTACCTAGGTTCTTAATAAAATAGGATTAAAAATATCTGCCTTATACTGTAAAGATTAAAAGAAATGATGCAGATAAATCACTTAACATTAAGCATATAATATTTTTATGAAATTATCTGCTTGGAGTCACACAACTGGTAGTGGACTTGGACTTGCCTATGAATCCTCTGACTGTAAGTTGAGTGCCCTCTCCTCTATGTGACAGCTGATATTATGTGAATTGAAGGAGACAGGTAGAAAGGCACTATCTCTTTTCTATAGAGAAAATGCCCTGTCTGGGCATTAGAAACCCTTCGGGAGTATGGTAGAGTGCCTAGGTTCCCTGCAAATTTTCTTCACATCTTCCTGGGTACATGGCTGTCTAGCTATAGATGGGTTTCCCAGTCAAATGACTAAGTCCTCACCGAGAGCTTGGGGGAAGAAGTGGTGTGGGCCACTTCTGCCCCACTTGCTGGTAAGGAGGTTGTTTGGCTTGAACCTCTACTATTTACCTTCCCAGGAGCCAGAAAATGAATATTTCAGTGATCCTACTTTGACCAACCAATCAAGGAAGGCATCAAGTCTGTAAAACACTTCTTGGCTGTAAACTGGTGTGATGGATGAACAAGAAGGAAGGAAATTGGGATCTTTAAAGATTAGGTGGAGCCCAGCTACTCTTCCTATTTGGGTTATTCATGTTAGAACTGTTAAGTGAGAAAGAAATACATTTCTGTCTTATTTACATTGCCATATTTTTTGGGGGTAGTGGGGAGGAGGTGCTCTTTGCTTTAGGAGCTTAATTTTTTTTTAACATTTTTAAAAATTTTGTTATGTTAATCACCATACATTACATCATTAGTTTTTGATGTAGTGTTCCATGATTCGTTGTTTGCATATAACACCCAGTGCTCATTTCAGTACGTGCCCTCTTTAATACCCATCACCAGGCTAACCCATCCCCCCACTCCCCTCCCCTCTAAAACCCTCAGTTTGTTTCTGAGTCCATAGTCTCTAGGAGCTTAATCTTTAAGGCACTTAGGGAGCTTTCAAAAATATAAACGTTCAAGCCCTATCAGATCTTGAGACCATAACATTTGAGGCTCAGAAATCCATGTTAATAAACTGAACTGATGTATAGCTAGACTTGAAAACTACCAATCTACATAACAAAGATCCCAGACTCTGGTAGCCTTTACTTTTTATATAACAAGAAGGATTACAAGGAAAGAAAGGAAAAACTAGAGAGAAGAGTAAAGCAAATGATCAGAGAGAAGCTGATACAAGACTGAAGCTTCTTTGTTTTTCTAGTTGTGGTCCTATTTTTGAATCCAGTCCCTTTTTAAGGTTGCCTTAGCAGTCTGCCCTTGAGATACTTGCATATCCTTAAAAATGTGAAAAGAGAAAATCTTATTATTTACAATTTTCCCTGCCTTCCAAGGATGTGGGCACCTTGCCACATGGGAGAAGCACATGAGGCTGGGGAATTAGAGACTTCAATTATTCTGGAAAAAAAAAAAAAAGGGACACAGGTCTCAGTTCTAGAGCTTAGCTGGAAATGCTGGACTTGGAGAGGAGAGGCAGACTGATGCACTGAGAGAGAACTTTTGGAGAAATGATAGAAGTTCGGCCATACTGTATGTAATATAAGCCCTTTTTCACATGTCCCCACAAAACCTCAATAAGACATTTTTTTTTGTGTATAGCTAGTATGTTGAGCTGGATATATGTCTGGTTGCTTGGGATGTTTCAAGGTACTAAGTTCAGCTTGCAGGTTGGTGTGAAGGGAGATGAGCAGTTGTCCATGGGTTCTAACCAGTATTGATTTACAATAGTTGGTTTCTGAATTAGCAATCAAAAAGCACCAATTAGGACTGCATGTACTGAATAGATACAAACTGAGCCTTTCAGCAAAACCCTGATGTTAACTTCTATATACCCACGTATTCTATTTTTGCACCTATCTCTGTGTTTTTCAATAATGGCTATTGTATGTTTCTTCCCTCCACACCTGATACTCATACTTTAGATAACATATTGAGTTTAGGAAGAGAGAAATGATGCCAGCATTTTCAACTGGGTATAGTAGTCATCTTTATCTTCCTGTTTTAGACTGCTACTCATATTATGATGAACAGCCTCATTTCACTTTGAGACAGCTGCATTTTATTGATGTAGCTTGTTATGTTTGTAAAAAGCCCAGAGGTTACAATTTGGTTTGAGTGCGAAGTGTTCTGATTAATGATTATCTTCAAAATGACAAGTGATAAAGTCCTTGAGGATTCAGTGGATGAAGAGACAACCTTGTAGCATTATTGGAGGTTCTTGGATTTCTAGTTACTGTGAAAATGTCTTTTTAAAGATGGGCTAACACCCACATCCTCCAAGAGATTACAATTTGGGATAAACACCTCCATCTCTTGTCAAAGAGCTGTTGCCAAGTATTATTATACCTTAATCAGATAAAGGAAGAGTGTGTACATAGTATTTGAAAACTGTAGAAGGCTTTCTAGTGTAACACATTATTGTTTTTATCTTTTGCACTTAGGTTATAAGCTAATAAAAAACAGGATTTCCTTTTATAATCAAAAGACAGTATATTCAGAATTTGAGGAATATCCCAGAAGTATTCATAAAGAAGGCTATGCCAGCAGAGTTGATTTGTTTGTGAACTGTTTTGCTGTTGTTGTTTTGTTTGGCTTGGCTTTTATAACTTTTCAGAACAGGACAGTAATTGCTTTTACTGCTATAGCATTTCCTCAGGACACCCATATAGGACATATTTTAGATGCAGTGGAGTCTCTTGTTGACAGCAATTCCCTTTCATTTCACTCTATTATTAAGAATCTTTTACTTCAAACCATTTCTTAAAATTTACATCTGGAATAGGGAAAATAGAGGATTCTAAATATGTCTTGGAAAATTAATATTATAGTAAGTTTTCTTGCCATCTAAGGGTTTGAAACTTAGCTGTGGATTCCCTTTAAGTGGCCTCTCTGGATGCAGAGCAGGATTTGGTTAGTGAGTAAGAGGAAGAGGGCATTGAAAACAAGGGAATGTTAGTGATGGCAATCAGCAGGCATTAAACAGTTCATGTTTTTAAAAATGAGCTCTGAATCAGAAGTCATAATCACTCGGTCACCTGCTGGGTTCATTTGCCCTTCAGAAATGAGGCCATCTCAAAGTGTAGAACATTTTAATAGAATAGCACCAGATAAGCTAGTTATATAGAACTTTATTTGACAGGCTGGAGCTTGTTTCCAATATTCTTTCTTTTTCTGAAATACAGGAAAAACTATATTCTTTTTTTAAAATTATTATTATGTTCTGTTAATCACCATACATTACATCATTAGAGGAAAAACTATATTCTAAGGTACATTGTGGAAGGATAAATTGGAGATGATAGAAAAATAAAAAACAAACTTGTTCTCTATTTCTTTACCCATATTATCTTGCTGTGGCTGTGACTACTAGATCCCATGATAAGGCAATTAAATAGTAGTTCATCGAATAGGGTTATCCCAATGACAGGCTGGAAAAAGAAAATAACACAAATAGATGTCCTGCTTGAGCATGTAGTTCAGTAAAATAAACCTGATAGAGGCATTATAGTGAAATTGGTAAGGCATTACAACCCACCATTATTCTTTGTAAAGTCTTTATAAAGACCTTCATACAAATTGACTTTCCAATCTTGTCTTCTAAGAGAATAACAGCATTAACTTGTTATTAATTGTTTTTAATCTTTGTTGAAAATTTTAGACACGTTTGTTATTTCTGATAAGAGGAAAAGAGTTTGTGATCCTGCTGACTTTCAATCTATGTTCATGAATATATAAAGTTCTGCAAATTCATACGTACACAATTTGACCTACAGTTCACAAAGCAAAGCAGACTGAACCACTCTTCCATAATCTATTCTTTCTCTGATTGGGAACAGTCTGTATTAGAGTGACATTTGAATAGTCCATTTTAGGGTACCCTGGGACTTCAAAATACCATCCAGCCTTTTTTCTCTAGATACATATTCCCAGTGGTATATCCTCCATCCTTTTGAAGAGCATCATAAATCAGAGGATCTTGCACTTTATTTTCTGATTCTTACTGTAGTACTATGTTAATTGCAGAAAATTTAGGAAAGATAAATAAAAATCTTGTAATTCTATCTCCAGACATAATTAATATTAGTATCTTGGTTTCTTTTCTTTCTTCTTTCTCTCCCTCTCTCCTTCCTATCCTCTTTTCCTCCTTCTTACCTTTCCTGTCAGATTAAATCAAATTACAAATAAAAAAGGTAATACTCCATATAATGCATTAAGAAACTCATCATTTGGAAGCAGAATCTTTACCAGACAATTTTGGTCCATCAATTCCTCAAGTATGCAATGGATATACACACACAAAGATGTTTTCTCAATATTTAGGATGCTGCTTATGAGCTACTTAGCTACTTCTCAAATAGAGTCTTTTCATAGAGCCTTATCTATAACTCATAACATAGGAATTAGAGACTGAATTGGTGTTATGAGGGAGAGCATCTTATCCTGGCTTAAGCATCAACTCAGTTCATGAAGAGCATCTGGGAGACAATGGTGGGAATTATTTTTATTTTTTCATTTCCAGCCTAGTAAAGAGCCACACAAGGGGAATGGACTATTTATGAGTAATATAGTAGTAAAATACAGGTTCGTGAGTCAGACCAACTTAGCCATGATGAATAAGTTTAGAAAAATCTCTCAAATTATCTGAGCTTTCCATGTCCTCATCTATAAAATATAGATAATGATAGTGACCAACTTACAGGACTTTGTGAGCATCACTCTTTCTCTCTCTCATCTGCTTGGTTGTTATAATACTTTCCTCCAAATAAGCTGCCGTATTCATGTTGATAGAAGTTAGAGTGTTTTAGGTTGAGTTCCCAGAGAAAGATTCTGAGACATATTTTTGAGCAGGAAGTTGACTGAGGCATGCTTTCTCACTCAGGACAACACCTAAAGGCAGGAATAGGCAGAGAGGAAAGCTGACCTGTGATGCAATTGCAATAAAGGTCTCGGGTATCCCCGTAGGCAGATCTGGAGCTGGGATGGCCATTCAGAGTTTTTCCAAATTGAAGCAGGGGCTGTGACTTTGTATCCCTGCCCTGAGCAGGCATTTGGATGAGGGCTGCTCCAGGGAGGGAACATGAACTTGGATTATGTGGCTCCCCTTGACTGCAGGTAGTTCCCAGCTTTGAGGTATCAGCAGCGAACACTTCTGGCAGCTGAGGAGAAACCAGTGCCTCAGTCATGAAAGGCATTTCTGAATCTTCTATTCTTCATACATATGTTGCTTGGAACCTTTTGCTTCTTTTTTTTTTTTAAAGATTTTATTTATTTATTCATGAGAGACAGAGAGAGACAGAGGCGGAGGGAGAAGCAGGCTCCCCGCGGAGCAGGGAGCCCGATGCGGGACTCGATCCCAGGACCCTGGGATCATGACCTGAGCCGAAGGCAGATGCTTAACCGACTGAGCCAGCCAGGCGACCCGAACCTTTTGCTTCTTAAAGTAGGTTAACCCGTTTAGGAACAGATCCTCCAGGATTCTGATTTTTATCATTTCCTGGGAAACTTCCAAGACAAAGGTTAGTGAGAAGGAACTGTACCCTCTACTACTGTTGCTGATCTCAGGGCAGCAACTGATACTCATCATCTCCCTCCTCTACTATCCCTGAGAAGCCTAAGTCCATGGTCATCATGCTCTTCTAGGGATGTTGCTATTGCTTTTGTCCCTTTACCATCAAAATTTGACAGGGGAGTACCAAGACAGTGTCGAGTGCAAGTGTATTCTTCTTATTTACATGTGTAAGAATAGCTACTTCCTACTGATGCCCAGGGCCATTTACCCCTGCCAGTTTGGTGAGTTCTTTTCTTGGCTCTCATAGTTTCGTGTATGAATCCTGGAATGATTGGGTAATAGCCAAAGCTTACTGTGTTCTCTGGTGGAAGTATTTACCCTCTTGGAACCAGAATCTCTACACTGGCAGAATCCAGATGTGTAGGGGTGAAAAATACAGCTTCTCAAGTGGTCTGGGAGTGTGGTAAAAGCAGAGCCACTCTAACTGTTGCTCTTGGTTTTTGGGTTCATGTATTTCATTCAACAGGGGCTCAAAACCAAGCAATAGTCATTGCTTTCTGGTGTATACTGTGTCCTTAATGATGATGCCCCATCCTCATAGGCATCTGCAAGACAATGCCTCAGCTGTGCCATCAAATGTCTGTTGCCTTGCAACGTGGTGCTTCTGGTGGCGTGAAATGGGATCAGTGGAATCCATGGACATGTATGTGCCCACCATTGCACTTACTTTGTTATAAACTATGTCTCTCAGTCCAATGCAATGTTAAGAGGAATTCTCACGTCAGTGGATCAAATATTCTTTAAATCCTTTTAGAGTGGTATTGGCCAATGCCTGGAAGGCAAGGAAGACAACTCATATTAGGAATATGTATTGATCTTGGTCAAGAAGGCCTGTTGCCTCTCTGAGAATTAAAGGGATCCAATAAAATCAAATTGCTACAAGTCCTTGATTTGGTCTTCTTTAGAACTGGTGACATATCTAGGGCTGCCCCCAGGAAAGGAACAAGGCAGCTGCCTTCATCCAAAGGTAATTGAGTAAATGAGTATCTCAATCCTAAAGGGTATTCTGGGGTAGCATACTACTGTATCCATTACATATGGAAAATAATTTTGGTTGGCTTAAATTAAAAAAAAACGGAGGGGGGAAGGGAAATATATTGGAAGACTCTTGGATTTGGAGGTAACTCATGGAATCCAAACATGTGTTAAACATCTAAAAAGGGCAGAAATCAGACAGGCTCTAGGGACTTCAGATGAAAGAGTATTGCTGTCAATTTGATTTAGCTCCAATGATTCGTAATCTTAGTTTGAATTTCCTGCTCTCAGATTTCATATTCCTAGAATAGTAAAGATGTTTGGCCCAGTTTAGATCAGGTGTCCTTCCTCAATCATCAATATGAAAATGAGGTGGAATCATGTTTCAGAGATACAGCTTCTAAGAACCCATCTTAAAGAGGGAGGCCATATTGAGATGAGATGAGTCGCCATGAGTCTAGCAGTTAGCTAGAAAGTATTCAGTCATTTTCCCTCCTTTTTTTTTTTATAAAGATACCAGTTTTTCAACTTTTTGCAAACATAATTTTTCAATACTAAAATTTATTGTATACCCCAGTCTTACATAAATATATATAATATACATATTATGTATATATATATATGTGTGTATATATATCCTAAGTCAACATTATATAACCTATATAAAGCGAAGGTACTCATAGCCAGTCCCACATGAATTGCAACTCAGGAAATATTTCCTGTAGTCAGGATTTATTCTTAACTGGATAATTGGAAGTATCTCTATCTTTACTGTCAGTAATGTTGAAAAATATGTACATTGAGGGGATAGTAAAGTATATTATACAACAAAACTCACCAAAACTTCTTTAAGAAAGCTTTTAAAATTATTCTTGAAAATGCCAAGGGAAATGTAGTCATAATGTGACAAAAGTTTCCTTAAATTTTTCTTTCAACATCTCTCCTGAGGTAGATTGATTACACTGATGGCACCATTATTTTGATTCCTTCCCCTTATCCATACCCCTAGAAGTTTGTTATATTAATGGTCCCCAATAACCATAGCTTCCTGAATCCATGCCCTTGTGTAATCTCCTGTACTGACTCTGAACTTAGCTCTGTGATTTTCTTTGACTATGGTACTTGCTTTGGTTAATGGGACATTAGCAATCATGACACAAAGCACTTGTCCATTGGGGCTTGCTCTCTCTTGCTTTTGTAAACTAGTCACCATAAGAATCCTGGTTCAGCCTATTGATGATACATAGCTCAGTGCCAACACCAATTGTCAGACATGGGTGTAAGGACATCTTAGATGACACTGTCTCAGCTAGATGGTTGACTAAGCCCAGGAAAGATCTGCAGAAGAAAGAATAACCCCAATAGTGAGCAAAGTAAATGGTGATTGTTTCATGCTACTAGGTTTTGGGGTGGTTTTTAATAGAGTGATAGATAACTGACATGACACCCTTTGCCTTACGACTTTGCATTTTCTTTTACAAAAGGGGAAGAATCCATTTTACCGTCTCTTGATTCTGAGTTTCCTCAGAGGACTTGCTTTGGACATGGGATATATATTAGCAGAGATGATGCAAATAGAGGCTTAAAAAGACTGGGTGTGGTTTTGCTTTCTCTTGCTCCTCTGTCTTTGTCATGAGCAAGCCTAGCTTGCTGGAGAAGAGACCCTGTTCAGAACTGCTCAGTTACAACTGAGGCTATTCAGTATCAGGTGACTTGCAGCTGATTGCCAGATATGTGAGTGAGCTCAGCCAGAATTGCCGAGCCAAAATTGCCAGCCTAAATTGAGGACTCACAGACTTGTGACTAAATAAATGTCTATTGTTTTCAGCTATGAGTTTTGGGTAATTTGTTATGCAGCATTATTGTGAATAGATAACGAATTCATCTCCGTTGTCTAAATGTTACGCATTCGCACCAGCTGCTAAAACATTGTCTCATCTATCCAAATCTTACCATATGGTCCTCTCACTGCTCTCTTTTCTCGGTCTATATTTCAGCCTCATTTTGCAAGCCCATCTTGGTGACTCAGGTCTGAACTCTAATTTTTGGTCCAGCTCCCAAAGGACCTCTGGCATCACCTTAGACCCGATGAGCTTCATAACTGTGAGAATTATGCAGTTCTCACTTTTACTCTAGGTTTTTGAATAATTGATGGATAAAAATCACATTTGTTGGGACTGACCCAATCAGTTCAGATGCTCAAGGCTTAACTTTACTGTTCCTGGAGAACTGGCTCACTGCAGCAGTCCCTCTACTAGAAACATAAAAATGGAACATTTTCTCCCCATTTTGATATTTGGTTATGATTTCCACATGCAAATCCTTGCTACTTTTCAGTCTGCTATACAAGCTTTCCATGGCAAGGAAACAATCTACTAGGGACACGGACAAGCTGGTGTTTTGAATTCCTTATCTAAACTCAAATGCTGGGTCTTGTACACTCTCACTTAATCCTCCAGCCTTATCTGTTGCCAATACCTTCTGCCCTGTATTTTCAGTGCTGTGTGCTAATCATTACTCAAATGACTCCTGCTGACATAGTACAGTCTGGATAGTGCTCTTATAATGTCGATGTAGCCTGTATCAGTTTACAGGCTACTTAGACCAACTGAAAGACCCACAGCAGCCACCAAGTCTCCAGGGAATCTAGTTAGTAAAACAGAAATGTGAATTTGAACTAGTCCTCGCATGTCTGATCAATCTTTCTCTTGTAAGAAGTAATTCTAATTGTTAAAATATAATGGGCAGGCATTGAAATGGAGTTAAAAACAAATATCTCCTGTGTAACTTTAAGAGTAAATTTTCTATGGTTTCTCATTTTAGTAAATTAATATAATGTTGTATGATTCTGGTTTCCACCCAGAACATCTATTCTTAAAACTACGCTTTCTTCTTAAACTACTGTTCTACACTCAGCATGATCTCGTCAATGCCCCTCTGATTTACTGGTGTTATTCCAAGAACCACTATGACTCAGGTCTGGTTGAATGCCAGCCCTTTATATGCTTTTCAGCGGACTGTCAGGCATGGTGAAGATGAGTTCAGAAAAATAGGATTTTGAATTAATCACACACTGTGTGGCTTCAGTAACCCAGGGAACTTCTCAGTTTCTTTGTCTCTAAAATGGGATAACAGAGTAGAAATACTATTATACAATAATGTTGTTTTTATGAGAATTAAATCAGATCATATCTGTAAAGCACTTAGCACCATGAGTAGCATATGATATTCTATAAATGTCAATTGTAATCATTAAAAGGAGGTATGAAAAATATCTATTGTTTTAGCCATAGTTCATAGTTTAATAGATGATGAACAAGATCAAAAGAAATATTTAATCCAGTTGACATTACAGATTCTCAATTAATTCATTTCTTTAATAAGAATTTATTGTGTACCTACTACATACCAGGAACACTACATGAATCCTGCCCCAGTAGAACATATATTTAGAAGGATTGATAGATAGTAAGCACATAACCACCCAGCTAATTAATGAAAACATTAGCATTGTAGTAAGTACTACAAGATGTCATGTGGCCATGAGGATGGACAGCAGGGATCCTTACTTGGGGGGACAGGGGTACAAGAATGATATTAAGGAAGTGACATTGTGCCTAAGACTTGAAGTTGAGCAGGAATTAGCCTGGTAAAGGGAGAAAGCAGAGTAGGGGAGAAAGCACTCTGTGTTGAGAAAAGAGCATCTAGTGCTTTAGAAGCTTGTAACAGACTGGTCTATCCTGAGTCTGGAGAATGAGGATGACAGTGGCACTAACCATATTACGAGATAAGAAGGGACAAGTCATGAGGGCCTTTTTGGCCACATTTAAGATCTTGAACTTCATTCTAAGAGCAATGTGAAGTCATTGAAAGTTTTTTTTTTTTAAAGATTTTGTTTATTTATTTGACAGAGAGAGAGTGAGAGAGAGCAAGAGAGTGCAAGCACAAGCAGGGGGAGTGGCAGAGGGAAAGGGAAAAGCCTCCTCACTGAGCAGGGACCCCAATGTGGGGCTGGATCCCAGGATCCTGGGATCATGACCGGAGCTGAAGGCAGATGCTTAACCAATTGAATCACCCAGGCGCTGCTGTTTTGTTTTGTTTTGTTTTTGAGTTGAAGTTCACATCACATAAAATAAACCATGTTAACATGTACAATTCAGTGTCATTTAGTACATCCACAATATTGTGCAACCATTACCTCTAGTAATAGTTTCAAAACATTTCATCACCCCCAGAGGAGACCCCAGACCCCTTATGTACACTCTTCTCATTCTCCCCTGGCCTTAGTCCCTGGCAACCACTAATATGCTTTCAGTCTCTATGGATTTGCCTATTCTGGATATTTCATATAACTAGAATCATGTAATATGTAATCTTTCGTGTCTGGCTTTTTCCTTTAGCACAATCTTTGAAGTTCATCCATGTTGTAGCATATATCAGTACACAGCCCCCTGATTTAATGGTGGTCTGACTTAATGATTTTTCAAGTTTATGATGTCACGAAACAATATGCATTCAGTAGAAGCTGTACTTTGAATTTTGAGTTCGGATCTTTTCCCGGGCTGGCGATATGCAGTGTGATACTCTCTCATGATGCTGGTCAGCAGCAGTGAACCACAGCTCCCCGTCAGATCACCGTGGGATCACCAGGGTTCACAACTGGTACAACTGGTACACTTCCAACTATTCTGCACCCATACAAGCATTCAGGTTTTCACTTTCAGTACAGTATTCAATAAATTACATGACCTATTCAACACTCTATTATAAAATAGGCTTTGTATTAGATGATTTTGCCCAGTTGTAGGCTACTACATCTATTCTGAGCATGTTGAAGTTAGGCTGAGCTAAGCCATGGTGCTCTGTAGGTTAGGGTGTGTTAAGTACATTTTGACCTATGATATTTTCAACTTATGATGGGTTTATCAGGACATAATCCCATTGTAAGTTGGTGAAGATCTGTACTTCATTTCTTTCTGTGGTTAATATTCCATTGCATGAGTACATCACATTTGTTTATCCATTTATCCTTTGATAGATTTAACAGGATGACACCATCATGTTAAGAATCCCTTTGTTAAAGTTCCAAGGACACATAGACCACCAATTCCTGTGGGAGAAGGGAACCGAGGAGCTTCCTCTCCATGCAGGTGAGCAGTCAGAACCATAAGGAAATAAATATGACAACTGCAATAGAAGTTATAATAGACTTTGAAACATTTAACAATACTCTTACATTTGAATAATCTCTTATTTTTAATGGACTCGATCACTTCTTCTTATCTACCAAAAGTAACTCATGCCTTACTCATTTATGGGTTTTGTTCAAATTATAATTTAGATACTGAAGGTATGGTATTTAGACCTTTTTATTTATAATACAGTAGTATGCTTTCATATTGTTTGGAAAATTCTTTCAAGAAATTTATGTAAATACTGCGCTGTTTTGAGAAGGTGGCTGTTACGAGTGAGGTTTTAATAATCTAGATGAAGATGGTCACACTATTCTAAAAATTGAGTGAAATAATAATAAGATAGGCAGAAGGAGGGAACTTAGGTTGAGATCTCTATGTGAAAGATCTCTAAGAATTACTACAAGGTCACTCACTTAATATAAATGATTATTAATATGAATGGGCAAATCACTAACTGCAAGGATACTTCTTTTCCCAAAATTCAGAATGTAATATATCCATATACTACACATATTATGTAACATACCTGTTTTCTGATAAATAATTTTGTTCCTGGAATACAACAAATTCACTGTTTATAAGAATTTGTATCTTAATTCTTTAAGATACAAAGAACACATCATTAAAAGTAATCATTATTCACTTTACAGAACAACATTCTATTATACTATCCTCAAAAAATTTTAAGTTCTGTCTGATCATGGACAGTATTATTAACAGTAAATTTAATGTAGAAAGTAGACCATAGTATCCTATAGGTTTTTTGAAGGGTCTTTTTCCAACTCTTGCCAACAAAGTACACTTTATGGATAATGTTTAGTGACCCAGAAACAGCAGGATGATTTTATAGCTATCTCTGGTATAACTTTCATTATTTAACTGTACTATGATATCTTAGAAAAAGATATTTTGTTTTGCCTAAATGATGAGATGAGTACTAAGGGCAATGTAATAGCCATTTTCTACTGATTACCCTGTATTTTCTTTGCTGCCCTATCCCTTTGATTGACCTTCATTTGGCAGTGGCTACTAAGCTACTTCTCTTACAAGTGGTCTGAGGGATCAGTAAATAAACACTTACATGCACCAAGGGAGTAGGTTTTTAAAGAAGTCCTTTTGTAATTCAAACAATTACCCCCTCTTGTTTTATAAGGGCTTTTCTGAGGGAAACTTGCTGTTGCATTGTAAATGTCCCATGGGGTAAGAGTACTTTCTCCAAAAGACAATGTGAACACAAGTTCTAAAGTATATGACATGGTTTGAAGTAAATAGTAGGTAGAGGGAAAATATTAATTCCAAAGATGCAAACACAGGGACTTCAATAATGTTGAAGGATTTCTAGGGAGAGTTAATATCTCAAGGATTCATAGCACGTCAATTTAACAAGAAGAAGAACAAGTTTATGGGGCAGGGAAAGGAAATCAAATTGACATAAACAAGAAAAAAGAGCAAGGAGGCATTGGATATTTTTAAAAAAGAAAATAAAAGCAAGAAGGTAGGATTTTATAGAGTATTCTTGAGTCTCTCTTCTTACTAACTCTGCCCCTCCTCTCCCAAGTGGCCTGCATCTTATACAGTCATATTAAATGTCAAGTGTGCATGGTGATGCCCTTTCCTTGCTCTCCACACCTATTTATGCTGAGCAGAGAGAAGGCTTCTCTGATTGGAAATCATTGGCAGAGAAGCTCAGCATGGTTTCTTTTGAACAGGCATAAGTAGCTGAAGACAAGTTGTATGCATCAAATTCCAATCCCTAATAGTTTCCAAAAGAGAAAATATCACCTTCTATAATTCAGAACTATGTTTGGTCATGTGTTCAAATACAGCATATATTCTGATTTTAAGCAATCAGATCAGTCTCCTTTAATTAATACTAAGCTTAATATTGAAAACCACTGGATCAGATTCTCGCAGGATCTAATGTCCTTGTTAGTTTTTATCTTCGGAGATGACATTTCTTTCGTGTAACGAGAAGAACCATAGCATCATAGCATCTCCCAACTGGAAGGGCCTTAAATTTGTTTTGCTTTGCCTAAATTCGTGGCGGAGCTGCTTCGAGAAACCTCCCAACTGCCCTCCCCCACGTTCTTTCTACAGGAGCACCACTGCATGTTTCAGAATATGGAATTTTAATGCAAATATCCTCCAATGGTGACACGAGGCTGTCATTTATTTATTATTTTCTTAATGGATGCAAGGATTTGAGTCCTTCTGGCTCTGCCTTTTATCAGCTGAGAAATTTAATCAAGTTATAAAGCTTCTCTGGGCTTCAGTTTTTCATCTGTCAAATGATCAGGAAATTAGATTAATCTTTAAGATCTCTTCAAACACCCAGATTTTGATTTTATGCTATGCTTTTCACTATGTTTAACATCTGAGAAGAATTTATCCGATGTCTTCCTATTAATGTGTGATGAGGAAATCAGTCTTCATAGCTTACAGAGCTGGTTAAAATCTCAAACACCAAAAAGATTTATAATGTGTGATTCCCTTGGACAAAAACTCTGGATTTTTATAGATGTTCAATATCTTTGTGGACAATTATGGAAACATATTCTTGACATTTGCTAACTTGTGACTGGTCTTTTCTCTCCTGTCCCATAGCATTAGGATTCCTCCCCTCACCTGAGTGTCACAGAGCCCTTCTTAACCTGGGGACATCAAGACAATGGGAGGGGGCCGTGTTTGTAACCCTACGGCATTAAAGAATTGGGTTGAGGTGGTCTCCAGCCTCTAGCGTGTACACACCTCCCTTCTCGTTGCCTGACATTTATTTTTTTTATCTGTGATAGAATCTTATTTGAAATTCCTAGTCTGTGGTCTCCCCAACCCCCAACATGTGCAGATGCTTTCAGAATAATGCTGCACTTTAGCTTGATGAGATGCTGTAAATAATTAGACAAAAGGAGAAGGCATAAGCAACACTGGGATGCTGTAAAGGTGGAGGTCTCCAAGTAAGCCATCGAGTTCTGATATTTGGTGAGGACCAGGGCAGATAGAGGGGAGTGAAATTTTAGGGAAAGGTAATGGTGGAAAGAGATTCCTGAGTCAGGTAAGTACCATCAAAGCATTTGTAGCACTAGCTGATTTCCCCATTCTTTCTTATTGTTTATTTATTTATTTTTAAAGTTTTATTTATTTACACCCAATGTGGGGGTCGAAATCATGACCCCAACATCAAGAGTTGCAGGTGCCCCTGACGTCCCCATTCATATAATTGAAGACCCAGGTTCAGGGAAGTTAAGTAATTATCCAAGGTCACATAATTAGTGATTAGCAACAGATTAAGTTTTAAATTCATGTCCATGTAATTTCACAAAACATGGTATTCCCATCCCTTATCCAAATTCCTAGGAGCTGGGTGTATTTTAGATATCAGAATTCAGAAGGCGAGACAGTATAAATATATATTTTATAAACAGTCCCAGCAAGGGCCTGGGGCTCTCTGTCATCAAACAGATTCATATTTTGGCAGAGAAACATGAATGTTCACCTACACTGGGATAAATGAGGTCTATAACTAGTTCAGGTCAGTTTTTCCAGCCAAATGATTCAGATCAGATTAGTTTTGCTACCAAAAAACTTTTGGGCTTGAGAGTTGTGTGAATTTGAGGATTTTCGATTTAAGTTTTGTGTACTTGATTACCAGACTGCCTGAGTCTACTGAGGGACTTTTGCATGGGCCCTGGGTTTGCTGACTGAGGAAAGTGTGTCTCTATAAAGACCCTGGGGCAGTCCTGTCAGAATTGGTCCTGAGCAACAGGGGCTGTGGGCCTCACAATGGGGGATGCAGGGTGTAGGCCTGAGCAGCCAAAGCCCAGGGTCAGTACTCCACACCAACAGAGCCTCTGGTGGCCGTGGGTTTCCTCCCCCTTGAATCTCCATGAAAGTTGATAGAGTGAATCTTTTCAATGATACCACATATTCTATTCTATTTCGGAGGTCATTGAAAAATATAGGACTTATTCTATACAGATTCCGATTGCAGCCAAATTCAATGAAGCATACCTAATTTGAAAGGGATGGATATCTATCATTAATGTGCTAAAGTTGTGTTACCGTGAGGTTACTTGAAATAGAGGGAGATTAGAAGTGAAAGTGATAGTGATTTTTTTTTTTAATCTCCATAGGCCAGACTACTAAGACTGGGAAAAGCTAATATGTACCTGAAATATTTTAAAAACTAACATATAATCATTCTTTTCCACATTGTATTCGGAATGTAACTAGTGGACCTTTGTTGCTGTTGTGGTGCTGTAGCCCCTATTGGTTCTACATATTAATATGGTATAAGCATTAATAATTTCTAAATTGTGATTGAATATAAAGTTAATGTTATGAAGCCATTAAGAATTCATGCCATGGCAGTAGTCTGAAATACATAGGTACATTATGTTGTACCCAAAATAAATTTGACCTTGGTGCTTCACACGCATTAATCACTTTCTTCTGGGCACAGTAGCAGAACAATAACTGGATATGAATAATGGATGCAAAAATTTTAGATTAATTTTTAGCATTTTAGTCTTTGTATTAACACAAAAATGAAGTTACATTAAGATTCTGGTTCTCTTTCAAGTGTTCCAGTTGCCAGATATCTTTAATTTATTAGGCGTGGAGGTTAGCATTAACTAGCATTAACTTAATAACTGCCACAATAAAGATGGACAGTGTCCTATAGGTGTATTGTTTTCCCTGATCTCTATAATCAAATTCACATTGATCAATGTAGATGATAGAAGCTCAGTATGCTAGATTCTAACAAAGCACCAAGGATAAAGCAGTACATCTATACGAGAGTAGGTGAGATTGAATTTATATAAATAAGAATCATCAAAGACCTATCTGATGATGGAGCTAATCTGAATATAAAGTTTTAATATCAAATTTTTTCCATAAATTGACTGAAAAGTATATATGCTAAGAGTTAGTACTATCCTCAGTCTGGATAAAGGTCTCTACCCTAAGAACTAGAATCTAAGACATTGGTCTTTCACTTAAGAACTTGAACCTAAGACACTGGTCTTTACCCTTTATGTTCTATGTCCTAAGACTTAGGACATAATTTGAACTTAACTTGGATGTACTTAAGATTACTAGATTAATTTTGTCTAATAAACATAAACATTCCCAAATATAGAACCTAAAATATCTTAATATTCCATATACAACAGTTTACCATCTACCTCAAAATTGTAGAATGGGTAAAGAGGGTTGAATATCAATAAATAAATGAAAAATACAAAAGCTAAAATATGGTTAAAATATGAGACATCCCTATTTCTTCTGCATTTAGAGAAATAATGTTCAACAGCCAGTTCAGTTATTATTGGGGCATTACTTTTCCTACTAAAGAAAAGTTTGATTATGCAGAAATGTTCAAAGGATGTTTACACATAAATTATATTTTTCCTTCCTGCTACCAAGATATCTATTTTCAAATTATCCTTAAAGGCTCTTTTGGCTGCATCTTCATTTTTTATGGGGATTATTTCCGTTAAAATAAAATCAGCATGAAATAAATCTTCAATCATACATAAGTGACTCAAGTTTGTATTTTGCATTAAAATTAGAACCTACAGCTAGCTAAGAATTGTTTTATAATTAGGTGATGTATCAATTTTCTCAGAGACATTTTCTCCTGAGGGAATGTGGGAGAATATTCCCTTAGGATGGTTTTAATATCATGCTGGTAGTTGCTGTTCACATGTCTAAATAGAAAGTATTTTTTCTTAATCATTGTGAAATGGGGGTAGTGTGTGCTTCAGTGTTGTTTTAATTTTGGGGATACACATCCATGATTATTATGACATACCAAATTCCACACATCAATTAAATATTGGTATTTCCTAATCGAGCTATTTAAAATAATAATAAAAAATGTGGGGCATGATATGGCTTCTCGTGAACACACTATATTCTCCTGGAAGGGAATAGTTGTGGTGATTTACTGTGTAATTTCTTGATATCATCAGCAGATAAAACACAATTACAATTACATGATGTACCATGCAGAATGGGAAAATTAATCTAGCCACAGAGTCTGGTAATCAAGAGCAATTAATAAATGGTTATTTTAAATAAAGGTTTTAGGTAGAGAATATGTCAAATTAAATACTTTCAACATATGCATTGATTGTGAAGTTTCTCTTGAAGAAAGGGCCTTTTTCTCTGAGACTTGAGTCACTCAGTAATCAGTACCAGGACTGTGGCCATGGATTCATGAGTAGATCTCTATTTTCCAGGGAAATGGCCTTATAAATTATTTAAATGACACTATATATGACACTATGTCACATTTTTATGAGCCCCTGAGATCTAATATAAAGCTGGCACATTGCAATGAAATAAGAGATTTTCTTTTTTTTTTTTAAAGATTTTATTTATTTATTTGAGACAGAGAGAATGAGAGACAGAGAGCATGAGAGGGAGGAGGGTCAGAGGGAGAAGCAGACTCCCTGCCGAGCAGGGAGCCCGGAAATAAGAGATTTTCTAAACTTTGTTCAGAATGTCCATATGGGGATGTAGGTGATACTTGCCTAGACCTTGACTCCCATGATATGACCATGACAGCAAAATCCTGTCAGTTTATGTAGGGGAAAAAAAAAAAAAAAAAAAAAGAAAAATGGAGTGACAAGACCACTTTCATTTTGTTTTGTTTTGTTTTTATTATTCAAATTTTAGGCAGTTAACATACAATGCAGTATTGGTTTCTGGAGATGAATTCAGTGATTCATCACTTATATACAGTGCCCAGCACTTATCACAACCCAGCACTCCTTAATCCCCATTACCCATCTAGTTCATCCCCCACCTACTTCCTTCCATCAACCCTCAGTTTGTTCTCTGTCATTAAGAGTCTCTTATGGCTTGCTTCCCTATCTCTTTTTCCTTTCCCCCTTCCCATAATGTTCATCTGTTTTCTTTCTTAAATTCCACATATGAGTGAGATCATTTGGTATTTGTCTTTCTCTGACTGACTCATTTCACTTAGCATAATACACTCTAGCTCCATTCATGTCATTGCAAATAGCAAGATTTCATTCTTTTTGTTGGCTGAGTAATATTCCAGTGTGTGTGTGTGTGTGTGTGTGTGTGTACACATACATACCACATCTTTATCCATTCATCAGTCTATGGACATTTGGGGTCTCCATAGTTTGGCTATTGTTAATAATGCTGCTAGAAATATTGGGGTGCATGTATCCCTTCAAATCTGTATTTTTGTATCCTTTGGGTAAATAACTAGTAGTGCAATTGCTGGGTCATAAGGTAGCTCTATTTTTAACATTTTGGGGAACCTTCATGCTGTTCTCCAGAGTGGCTACACCAGTTTGCATTCCCACCAACAGTGCAAGAGAGTTTCCCTTTCTCCGCATCCTTGCCACACCTGTTGTTTTTTGTGTTGTTAATTTTAGCCATTCTAAGTGGTATAAGGTTGATTTGTATTTTCCTGATGAGTGATTTGAACATCTTTTCATGCGTCTGTCACCCATCTGGATTTCTTCTTTGGAAAAGTGTCTATTCATGTCCTCTGCCCATTTCTTAACTGGGTTATTTGTTTTTTGGGTGTTAAGGTTTATAAGTTGATAATGACGATTTTGCTTCCCATCATCCCTACCAAATAGTAACTAGCAGGGTAAGCCTCATTGACACTCAAACATGGAATAGATATTTATGTTTTCATTCCACACATATTTTCTAAACACAAATCATTTGCTCAGTTATGTCGCAGAAAAAGTTCCCACCCTCGAGGATCTTACACGATGGAAGGAAAGGACATATAAATAAATAAAGAAGTATATAATATGTTGGTTGATAATAAATTCTGTGGAGGGAAATATAGCAGGATGGGGGCAGGGAATACTTAGGCAGGGTGGGGGTGGCCGGTGTCTATTATACATAAAGTGGTCAAGAAGGGTCTCAGTAATGCTGTGAAATTTGAGCAGAGAGCAGAATGTCTATCTAGGGAAGAACAATCAGGCAGCAGGAACTAATGCAAAAGTACTGAGGTGGTGGCAGCTTGTAAAGATTGAAGCAACAAGCTGGGGTGGAGGACTGTGAATAGGAGAAGAATGATTGCGTATGAGTTCCGATAGATAACAGAAAGCCACGTGATGCAGGCCATTTTAAGCGTTTAGGAAGTTATTTTAAATGATTTGGGAAACCACTGGAAGACATTGGTCAAATGAATAAACTGATCTAATTTTTATTTTAAAAAGATCAATTGGATATATATGAAAAGCCTACAGCTAACATCATATTTAATTGTGAAAGACTGAATGCTGTCCCCTTAAGATCAGGAACGAGGCAAAGGTTTTGCTCTAATTATTTCTATTTAATATTGTACTGGAAGGCCTATCTAGGACAATAACGCAAGAAAAGGAAATAAAAAGTTCAAGACTGGAAACAAAGAATCAAAATTACTTATTCTCAAGTGGCATTTTTTTTTTAATGGAGAAAATCCTAAAGAATTTAACAAAGAACTGCTAGAATGAATTAACTGAATTGAGCAAAGCTGTAGTTTACTGGGTCAATAGATGTAAACACATAATATTTCTATGTACTCTTAACAGACAATTGAAAAATGAAATTAAAAATAGAATTCATAATAACATACGAAACCCTTAAAGTACTTAGGGATAAATTTAACAAGAGATTTGCAAAACCCATACGCAGAAAACTAGGAAATGTGGTTTGAGTGATGGTGTAGAAGACTTAACTAAATCAGAGATATTGCCCACGTTCATGGATGAGAAGGCACAATCATAAGACGGCAAATCGCCGTGAAATAACAGCCAACTTGGTGAAGTGAGGACTCAGCCTTGGAGAAACAAGCCCCTATTTAGAAAGCCACAGCACTTGGGAAATTTCCCTGAGATTTACAGATACCTGCATGACTAGTCATTAGTCAAAAATTTTTTTCTTCCTGGAAGAGGAACAAAAGGTTTACAATTGTTTATAGGAAGTGATGAGTTTTATAAAGCCCTAGTCTTTAACAAACACAGTATTAAACACGATTACAAAGGTCAGCAGTGCCTAGGAAGGCTTAGCTTTTGAAACTCAATCAGCATGTTTGAAGTCAAAACAAAAAAATTTTCTCCTACGAAAGCTGCACTTTGGAGAATTCCATATTTAAAAAGACAATCTGTCCAGAAAAAAAAAAAGGCAATTTGCTAGTTTCTCCAAATTATAGTTTTATTAATTTGTGGTATATTCCTCCCTGGTCTGCAATTTGCTAGGAAGTCTGGGATTCTTGGCCCAGTATTTTATAGAACAGTCGGGTTTTATATATGGCTACTCCACACCTAGTAAATCAGGGACAATATTAGATAATTTGTGGCTTTTATAGATACTCATTTGGAGTCATTAGACTCCAGTGGGATTTGGGGTGGTAATGACTACTCCCAGACAGCGGAGTTAGAATTGCTAATGTGTGGTTATGTTTTACCTGCTTCTCATTCCTTCTCTGCCCCCTCCCTATTTTAAATTTATATATTCACCTTCTAGAGCCCACTTTGGGGTGAGCTGGATGCATATGCTTGCTATGGGAGACAGCAAGATAATTTTTGTTTAATGTGCCGACAGCATGATCTTGCTAGTTAATTATTGCTGAAAAAGGACTTCTAATCCTCTTTTCCAAAACTAAAATTCTTTTGGTCTCCATTCCCTGCTTTTTGACTGGGCAATCAATGGCAAACCCCTATAAAAATGAGTGGTTACTCTGTCATATTTTTGGGTAATCGTTTATCCTGGAACACACAGGAGGAAATAGCATCACCCCAAGCTCTGCCCACTGAGGTGGCTTAATTGAGAGTTTGTTTTCTCAAGGCACAGTTCTGGTTTTATTTGCCTTCAAAGCTTTTCAGGCTAAAACTCTTTTGACATAGTCTTTAGCAGAGAATGTTTAAACTTCACTCGTTCATTTCGCTGTCTTGGAGGAGATTCAGGATCATTTTCTGAGAAGAATCCTGGCTCTGCCAGAGGGTGTTCTCTCTGTTCAGAGCATATATAAGTCAGGCCTTTTGATGCATATCTTTTTTTTTTTTTTTTTCCTTTGCAAGGAACAGAAAACCACTCAAATTAGCTGAAATGGAAGCGGGTTTTATTGGAAAGTAATAGGGCTTATATTGGTTTCCCAGCCTGCCACAAACCGAATGGTTTAAACAACAGGAATTTATGGTCTCCCAGTCTGGAGGCCAGAAGGCTGAGATCCAGGTTGGTACCTTCTAAAGGCGCTGAGGGAGAATCTGTTCCAGAATCTCGCCTAGCTTCTGGGGTTTGGCTGGCAGTCTTTGGTATTCCTTGGCCTGTAGAAACATCACTCCCATCTCTGCCTTTACCTTTATGTGGTGTGCCCCCTGTGTGTGTGTGTGTGTGTGTGTGTCCACATTCCGCCTTTTTCTAAGGACAATCACATCAGAACAAGAGCCTACCTTACTTCGGTATGACCTCATCTTACCCAATTACATCTGCAACGACCCTGCTTGCAAATAAGGTCACATTCTGAGGTACCAGGGCTTAGAATTTCAACATATGAATTTTGGGGTTGGGGAACAATTCAGTGGGTTTTCCCAAAACTCCTTTGTACAAGGTATACCCGGGCCTCACAGAAACTGGAAATCCACCAGGCATCTCTGGAATGTCTCTCTATCACTTTGCCTCAAGGGTTGTGTCTCTGCTTCTTTCTGTGTGTGGGTTCTAGTTTCTTCTCTCTAAGCCTCCTTCCTCTACTAGATTTTTGGTTTTGGCTCCTCCATAGCTTTGCCTTGTTACAGGGCTGACTCTGGCTTCTGGGGCTACCATTCTGACAGCCAGCTCCTTATTGCTGACTGACTGTTAATTCTTAAGAGACACACTGTGATCGCTTCCGCTCAGCTTTGGGTCATCTGGATTGGGAGGCCATCTGGGGTTCAAGGAGCTGTGGCTGGGGGTGGGAGTGGGGCAGGATCTACAGGCCAGTAACTATGCCCTCCGGGTGAAGTTCGGTACTTTGAGATGGTTCCAGGGAGAGAGCATGGAATAAGAAGTGATGCGATGGAAGATAGCCACACATTCTTTAACCCTCTTCCTACTGAGAGGTAAAATTTTATGTTAGCAGGAGTTCTTGAGAAATAGAAACCAAGATAACATTAAATGTGCAAGGATGTTATTAGAGGCAACGTCTTTGTGAAAGGAAATGGGGGTGGAGACAGGAGAGGCTGGGAGAGACATCAGATAGCAGTACAAGTCTGACTGAGTGAAGAAGGGAGGGAGGGAAGAGGGAAAGCACCCTAGATTGCTGTGTATCCAAGGAATTTTCGGCAGAGCTGTTGGGGAGCCCTTGGGCCAAAGCTGACTGATAAAGGAGTCATGTCTTTCAGGAACAGGTATGACTTATTATGTCTGACATACTCAATCACTGGTGGGAGATATGGACTGCAAAGTGCAGTACCTGGGCCCCTTGGTCAATTAAACTCCCTATAGTAGGAGAGCTACAAGCCTATTTCCCCTCCACGTGAATCTGAGTTGGGCCTTTGGTTGCTTTGAGCAATAGAATATGGCAGGAGTGACCCTCACTAGTGTTCTAGCCAAGGCCAAAAAAAGGTCAGCTTTCACTTTCTTTCTCTGAGAACACCCACTTTGAGAGCCCTCAGCCACCATGGAAGACTTCTGACCTCCCCAGATATGCAGGAAAGGCTACATGTAGGTGCTCTGGTTGACATTCCCCGCTTTCTAGCATGTCTGCTGATGTTCTTGCACTGTAAGAGAAGTTGTGTTGGACTCTCTGGCACAGCTGGATACCAACAGGTGACCTCAGTCAATGCCAATAGAGCCAAAGAATCACCAGTGGAATCTTGCCCAGAGCCCTGACTCACAGAATCATAAAACACAATAAATTGGTTATTGCTTTAAGCTTCTAAGTTTGGGGGGTTATTTGTTACACGGCAATAAATAATCAGAACATTAAGTGTCTTATATAGGTTACACCATATCAGATAATTCCATCAAAGGCGAGAGCTTCCATTTAGTTGGGCCCTCCAAGAGGAACAAACAGAAGGGTAAAGTAGCATGACATTGGGGGAATCAACTTTGAGACCTGAGTTCTGAAGATTGATTTTGTTACCCCTTGGAATTCTAATCAGTCCAGAATATCATCCTGTTCAACTTGAGAAGACAAAGAATCAGAGAGGTCGTGTTGATGCTACCTGGATACAGGATCCATAGCAAAGAGTTTAAATAGGCTTCCCTTTCTCTTAGGATTCTGGTAATTTAGAAGGATTTGGGGGCGGGGGTTTTAGTGATAATAGGCAAGACTAGCAGAGACTAGCAGTCTCTCAATTTAAATTTCCTTAGGGGAAACCTCACATCCAGCCAGCATCAACGTGTCCCCCATTACAAGGGAAGGATGAGAGCCAGCCCAGGTACCAGGAGAAGCCTAGAGCTAAGGAGGAGAAAAAGGGAGAAAAACCCAAGATAGAAAATGGTAAGAGAGTAGATTTAAAAGTTCTCATTACAGGAAAAAATTGTAACTATGTGCGGTGATGGCTGCTAACTAGACTGGTGGTGATCATTTTGCAATATATGCAAATATAGAATCATTACGACGGACGCCTAAAACTAACACAATGTTATATGTCAATTATATCTCAATAATAATACAAAAAAATATGACAGGTAAGGAGTGTTAGAAGCAGGGCCTCGGGGATGCCTGGGTGGCTCAGTCGGTTAAGTGTCTGCCTTCAGGTCGGGTCATGATCCTAGGGTTCTGGGATGGAGTCCCATGTTGGGCTCCTTGCTCAGCAGGGAGCCTGCTTCTCCCTCTACTCCTTCTCCTGCTCATGTTCTCTCTCTCTCTTTCTGACAAATAAATAAAAATCTAAAAAAAAAAAAAAAAGAAAGAAAGAAGCAGGGCCTCAGATTCAGGAATGTGATGTATGGAATTATTGAATCACCATATTGTACACCTGAAACTAATATAACACTGTATGTTAACTAACTGGAATTAAAATAAAAACTTAAAAAAAATGATAGAGCAAATAAAATTTTGAGAAAAACCAAGAAATTTAGAGGAAGTCGAAATGAGTACCTTAAGCATAAGAAATGAGATCACAAAACAGGTCAAATCAGCATGAACCAGGATACATGGGAATAACGCTGCTTTTTCAACTCAAAAAATGAAATAGAGTCTAAAGACTAGAAAGAAAAAGCACAGGGAATTATTAATCATTTTTGATGAGACACACTGGCTCAGGCAAGTGTGAAGTGTTGGTAGAGATTTGAAGTTGGAAATGTATTCCCGAGGATTCCTCCTCCCGCCACCCCCAGGCTACGGTGAGGTCTAGAGCCCAGCGGGGCTGGGCCGTGTCCTCTTCCATTGCCTGTGCCCCGCCCTGTAGGCACACCTGGGAGGCCCAGGGCACCTGCCAGTTAGAGGTCGTGGGCAACATGGGTCTGAACAGGGCTCAGTGCCCAGAGCAATTTAGATACTTGGCAGAAACCCATTTTCTAATTATATGTTAACAAATTACTTCTATATTTTAATTTTTAATCAAACACACCACTTGTAGCTGGCCTCAAAAAATACAAATATGTAATTATCACTTTGAAGCTTTAAAAAAATCTGGTACAAGAAGTTTATTATTTTTAACCTTTCTTTAAGAGAAAAAATATGCTATTACTTTTTGCCTATTCTTTTCAATAAGCTTCAGTAACAATTGTTTAATTTTTTAAGAAGTATCCTGTGTGGTCATTTGAGTCCAGCCTTTGTCACTTACTACATAGTGACTGTAGATTAATACTTGACTTCTCTTATCTTCAATTTCCTTGACTGTTAAGAGATTAGAATTTAGCTCATAGGATTAGTGATTAAGCAGAAAATGCAACTAAAGCCCTTTCCATAATAACTGCCACATAGTAAGCAATAAATGCTATTTATAATTACATTAATTTATTATCTATGACAACTATAGACATATTGACATCTTTTCTGTATTTAACTTTCCCAACCAGAATTCTAATAGATTGCTTATTCTGTTATATATTAAAAACCCCCAAACTCTTATGACCTAAATTAAATGAATATTCTGGCACTTAAATATCTTGACCTCTATTATAAGTGAAAATAATTCTGTTTCTAAATTATTCTAGTCAGGTATCATTTTTATAAAGGAATGCAATTAAGTGTGGTGGATTTATCTTACCGAGTCTGGAGCCTGGTGGATTATTTTCTCTGGTAATAATTTCTATCTTTTTTTTTCTTTTTTTGCTTTCCAGATGCATATTCGTACCATCTGCAAATATATTTCATTTATATCTTCGTTCTTATGTTTGTAATCCCTATTTCCTTTCCTGCTTGAATGGTAATTACCAATAATACTAATATGTGAATTGCAAGTATTATACATATATTAAGCAGAAGAGCTAAAGGGGGGGGCATTCGTTGTCATTTTTTTTAAGGGAATGACTCTAATAGATTTGTATTAAATATATAAACACAGGACTTGAAATAGACATATTTGATGGTCAGTTAAGAAATTCCTAATGACATTAGTTATTGACTTAGTTATTAGGTTTAGTTATTAGACTTAAAATTTAGAACAAATATTAGATTTTGTCAAGGGTGTTCTTGGCATTTACTGAGAAGCTTAGAAGATTTTAGGTTTTTTTCCCCCTTGTTAATATGATGAGTCACGTTGGTTATTTTCTTTCTGCTGCATCAGTTTAAAATCCTAGGATAAATCACTGGCAGTTTTTATAATATTTAGATGCTTGTATATCATTCTGTAATTGCAATTGGCCTAATAAACCTTCTGTGGTATTTCTTTTTTAAGATTTTGGAATCCAAAGAGTTTTTGCTTCACAGAATTGTTTGGGCTGTGTTTTAATTTTAAATATTTCTGGACAGTTATTGTTATCTATGTATTATTCTTTGACATTTTTACAAAGTTTTATAATGAATTATAACAATGGAATGCACATTATGTAATGACTTTTTCTATTTTTCTCTCTGACTTTATTAATGTGGTTCTTTTATGAAATACTCATTTGAATATATTCTTTTTTGTAAATAGTTATCCATGCTACTTTGCTTTCCTGTTGAATGAGTGTAGTTCAATGAGACAAGTATTCTTGTCATAATTGAAATGATTTTTTAAAAATAGAATTTATTAAATATTTTTTTGAATTGAGCCAGTGGTTGATCACTGATGTTAGGTTTTTCTGTTGACTAATGAGTTACCAATGCACAGGACTGGATTGAAAAACCAGACTCACATGAATCAGAAATCTGACCTAGTAAAAAGCTTCACCAAATAAGAGCAAGGATATAGGCAGTCAAAAAGTTCAGATGCAACAGAGAGAGGTTCTTCCTGCCTCGAATATGTTCCTCTGATCTGGAATAGAGAGGTCTTTGTGTGAGGTTGACAGGAGCACTGCCTACCGCTAGAGTGTTTCGGTTATGGAACAGCTGTATTTTATATCCTGGGGGGCATTGTCCAAGGAGCCACCCCCCTTACATCTTGGATTCTATTTGTTTGTAATCTTTAGCCTGAGGCTTCCAGTTTAAGGCATTTCAGAAATAAGTACTCTCCTTCCTAACAAATATTTCTAGTCTATTTACCTGGAGGTCCATTTGACAAGGTGGTCACCTGCCTTTTTCTCTGGGGGTCTCCCCACCTCCTGAAGGAAGTGAATAACTTAGTTGCTTTAACTCCTTCTTCCCAGTTAATTACTGTTTTTGGTGCTCAATTTTTACTGCTTTTTGTCTCCCTTTCCCCAAGCATGCTTATTTTTGCTCTTAGTTGCATCATTTCTATTTCCAACTTTATTTGGTTTAATTTGTTTCTTTCCCAAGTCTTAGGATGGTATCAGTTAACATATATATTCAGAAAGGTATATTTTCTTTTAAATATAATTTTGGTAATATCTTACACATTTTGATGTGTTTTCTTTTTCTTTTTATTGTTAAAATATTTTGATATCTTATCTCTCTCTTAAATAAGATTTTGAAGAAGTAGTTTTAACTTATTATTAGATAACTATGTTTTTGTTTGGTTTTCCTATGAATATTGCAAATGTAGTGCAAGTTTCTGTCTTTTGGCATCTTCCAAGTAAATACTTGGACTTCAGAATAGCATGTATTTGCAAACACTTACCAAGCCCCTAAAATGTGCCAAGTACTACTAAAATGGAATGAGCATATTTGGAAGCTATTTCCTTTAATGTTTTAAGGATTTTACTATTGTGTCCTTTTTCTCTGGTGTTGTTAATTTTTTTTTACCTTTTTACTAGATTATTTTCTTTACTATACCCGAGTATCTCCCATCTTGAATGGGACAGAAAGACTCTGGGGACTCAGTGTGGGTCTTAATCCCCCAAACCTGTGTATCTTTTATCTTACATGGCAAACAGGACTTTACAGATGTGATTAAGCCTTGAAATGGGGAAATTATCCCGAATTACCCTGGTGGGCCCAATGGAATCACGAGGGTCCTTCTAAGAAGAAAACAGGAGGCTCAGAGCCCGAGAAGGGGATTTGATGACAGAGCCAATGATGTGGAGCCACGACCCAAGGAATGCAGGCTGACTCTAGACACTGGGAAAGACGAGATAGATTCTTCCATGGATCCTCTAGAAAGAATACATCTCTGCCAACCCATTTTAGACTTCTGATCTCTAGAACTGCAGGATAATAAGTGTACGTCTTTTTAAGGCACTAAGTTTATGATAATTTGTTACAGCAGCAATCCCTGTGCAATCAAGTTTCAATATATTTGCCATGTAGGCACCCGGTATAAGAATAACTGTGTCTTTTGTTGTCTTTCTGTCATTTACTGTTTTGTTAGAATTCCTGTGCAGATAAAATGATAATAAACTGCTCCGTGGTCATGAAGGAGTAATGCAAGAGCTATGCCCTAACTTTTAAGTTACTAGTATTTTTGGGTTTCGGTGGACCTGTTATAAGCCACAGCTTGTTCAAGTTATTTTTAAATTTAATTAAGGCTAATTTTGTTCTACAGGAAAATTTAGTTTCCTTACTTATAGTTAATTTTTTACTTCACTCACTTGCATTATTCATTATCTGTTCATAAATTAAAATTTAATGATGCCATTCTTTGCTTTACTTTTCATTTATGTGATATCTCGATGGACATTAAACTTTTCAAACACAGTATTTTGTTCCACACTGATTTGGAAGATTTCAAGATATCAATATTAGAATATATATCCCTATCTCCAAAATTTCCATTTCCATTAAATATCATAATTGTTTAGTTTGCTTTGGTTTCAGTACATCTATTTCATGCATTCTATTCATGGTTTCCTTCATGATTCTGCCATTATTCTCTCAAGAAATCCTGGAGAGAAAGAATTGACTTTATTCCTACTAGTGAATCCCATCAAGTTTTACAATGACCTATATTAAATTAACTACCACATTCAGTAACAAAGCAATACAATTTCACTCCCTTTTTTGAAAAGTGGTAGTTCCTACTCTTGATCTACATTACTCTTTCCAATCCTTGTAAATTTAATATGATAATGATAATGCTAAAGCTAATGTTTATTGAGTCTTATCATGTGCCAGTGACTATTTTAAGTACTTTTTTCCTTAATTCATTTCACCCTTGCTATAACCATATGAGCAAGTATTATTCTTGTCCCTAGTTACAGATAGAAAATTGAGCTGCCAAGAGTTTAAATTGCCCATGGGCATAAAATTTGCATGTGGCAAAGTTGGACTTTGAACCCTGAAATTCTGGAGTCAGAGTCTATGCGTGTAACTGCCATAGTAAAACACTTCTCTGAAGCTTAATAACATTTTATTCTGGTTTATTATATAGATTATTTTTCAAGTGTTAAAGGAGCATTTATTAACATAAAATCTTAACTAGCTTACCCCCACCAAAATCAATACGTTTTAAAAGTAGAAAGTATACAGACATTGTTATAATCAATTTGGAATACAATTTGTATCTTTCCAAGTTGAAGATGTGCATAACCGAAATACCGTATAAAATTCTTCTTCATGTGCATAAGGAAAGCTACACAACACTGTTTATACTTGGAAAAATTGAAGAGAACTTAACCGTCCATCTACAGAAGAATAGATGCTGGATCATACATGCAATATAAAGTTCTATAGCAGTTCAAATGAATAACCTGTGGTTATTTGAAACCATGAATGGATCTAAAAAGTATAAAATTAAAAAAAGTAAGAATAAATAAATAAAATTTAGCTAAAGAGAAGCAAGGATAAAAAGGATATAGTATGATACCATTTATATAAATTTAAAAGGAAATAATATATTTTGTTAGCAGACATAGAATATACCCCATAAAATTTTTAAAAATGAAAATGATAAATATTAAATGCACTATAATGCTTACCTATGGAAGGTAAGGGCCATATAGGCTATATTCCTTGGTTACCTAAAATAAAACTCACTAACAATTTTAATAAAAATTCCTCAATCACTTAAATACTTAAAACATCCCCACAAATTACCATAGAACAAAGAGCAAATAAAAATTCAACAGTTAACAAAGAAAAAATATATAAGTCATATTAAAGCTTATGTGATTTGGCCAGATATACTCAGGAGTAAACACTTTCACATGTTTTAAAGATTAAAAAAAAAAAAGAAATGAATCAAGCTTTCAATTAAAAAAGATAGAAATAAAAGAAAAACAATGAAATTTAAGGAATCCAAGTGGAAGGAGGTAATAAGACAGACTTAGGGGCACCTGGGTGGCTCAGTTGGTTGAGCATCGGACTCTTGATTTCGGCTTAGGTCATGATCTCTCAGGGTCTTGGGAGCAAGTCTCATGATGGGCTCCACATGGAGTCTGCCTGAGATCCTCTCCTTCTTCCTTTGCCCCTCCTCCCACTAACTCTCTCTCTCTTTAATAAATAAATCTTTAAAAAAAATAAGATAGAATTAGAAAAGGAGTTACAATTAACTTGATAAATACATACAAGAACTAGTTTTTAAAAATAAGCCAAGCCAATGGAAAATCTAAAAAGGAACATACAAACTCAGTTTGTAATGAGAGAGAATTTAACAATAAACAGTAGACAGAAATCATAAGGGATTTTATGCCTATTAAAGCATACAACTTAAACATTTCAGTAACATGAATAACTTTCTGAAGAAAAAGTATTAATATTTACTCAAGATGTAGAACACCTTTCCAATGTAATCGTTAGGAAAGAAATTTTAAAACAGCAAATTATTTAAAAATATAGGCTCCGGGGGTGCCTGGGTGGCTCAGTCGTTAAGCGTCTGTCTTCGGCTCAGGTCATGATCCCAGGGTCCTGGGATCGAGCCCTACATCGGGCTCCCTGCTCCACGGGAAGCCTGCTTCTCCCTCTCCCACTCCCCCCTGCTTGTGTTCCCTCTCTTACTGTGTCTCTCTGTGCCAAATAAATAAATTAAAATAAAATAAAATAAAATAAAATAAAAATATAGACTCCAGAGTCACAAAGTCTTTGAAATTATCCATTTAAATTTTCAAGGAATACTTCATTTCAATAAACACTCCAGAGTCCTGAAAACCTGTGTGTGCTGTGTGTTCTTCGTGTGTCCCTCAGATTCACTTTCCTTCTCCAGCCTGCCCTCCACACCTCACTACTACATCAGAAGACTTCCCAGCTGTCTGCTTTTGGATGGGGTCCAGCCACAAGGGAAACCCAGCAGGAGGCAGGAGGGAGGGAAGAAAGGAAGGCTGCTGGATTTATTCTCTTGGGTCCCCTCCTGAGGAGCTTACTGCTTGAGACCCCCCAAATGAAGATCACAGGTTTTCTCAAAGTGATCATTTTCAAGTTATTCTCTCATTCCAGGTTCTGGTGACTGTTCCTTTCTAAGATCCAGGTATGTTAGCAGCCCTAAAATACTGCGGTAGAGCTCCTGTCTCCCCCTACTTCTTGCTCACCTGTCTGTAGTTTGTAACTTTATTAATCTGTTTTGGAATTATCTTTTTCTTTTTTAAGAGAGAGAGAGAGCGTGTGCACGAGTGGGGGGTGAGGGCAGAGAGAGAGAGAGAAAGAGAGAGAGAGAGAATCTTAAGAGGGTCCATGCCTAGGGCAGAGTCCATCCGGGGCTCAATCCCAGTACCCAGAGATCATAACCTCAGCCGAAATCAAAAGTTGGTAGCTTGACTGAATAGACCACTCAGGTGCCCCTGGAATTATTATTATTATTTTAAAGATTTGATTTATTTGTCAGAGAGAGAGGAGAGCACAAGCAGGGGGAGAATCAGGCAGAGGGAGAAGCAGGCTCCCTGCTGAACAAGAAGCCCAGTGTAGGTGGGACTTGATCCCAGTACCTTGGGATCATGACCTGAGACCAAGGCAGACGCTTAACCTACTGAGCCACCCAGGTGTCCCATGGAATAATCTTAATTTGACCAAATGATATTTGTTTCTTGCTGGCACTCTAATACAATAAACAAATCATTTAATAAAGTACACATATGATACCAAAACCTGAAAAAGTGCACAAAAGAATTATCAACTAATCTCACTTTTCATTAGAAAGAAAATTCTAAATTAAATGTTAATAAATTCATATACTCACCATGCGTAAGTAGTTTGTTTTAAAAAAACACAAGGATGGTTTGATATTAATGCATTTATTTCATATCAATAGATTAAATAAGGAAAAATAATCTTGACACTGAAAAAGTATTTAATAAAATCTAATGTATCTATTATTAAAAATCAATCAATACTTCATTATCTTTTTAAATTATGTTCAATTAGCCACTGTATACAACATCATTAGTTTTTGTTGTAGTGTTCAATGATTCATTAGTTATGTATAACACCCAGTGCACATCACAACACGTGCCCTCCTTAATACCCATCACCCTATTACCCTCTCCCCCCACCCCCTCCCCCCATCCCCTTCCCTTCTGAGACCCTCAGTTTGTTTCCTGGGGTCCATAGTCTCTCATGGTTTAAAAATTAATAAAAAACTGTCTCAAACTAAAAGCTACATCATTCTTAATGATGAAACAAAAGATCTTTTCTTATTATTGAAGTATTTCTTGCCACTATATTATTTAATAGAATTACAGGAGACCAATGTAATTAGACATGTAACAATAAAAACTAGAGTGTTTTGAAGGAATGAGACAAATTATGATTATTTGTAGATGATGTAATTTTTTTTTGTATAGATACCCTAGAATTAAGTAATCTCACTAAAGTTACTGGATTTAAGAAAATTACATGAAATTAATAATCATTAACAATGTAACAACCACTTAGATGAAACAACAGGGGAATTTCACAGCTGCAACAGAACAGATAATAAAATCAGGAATTAACTTGAGAAATGTAAAGAAATATTTAAAAAAAAGTAACATTTGCCTGCTGTACATGTAAGGATTCTTCAATAGATGGAAGATATACATATTGTAATACTTGATGAGAAGACAGTATATCATGATAATTAACACCAGGATTCAAACTGGCCCAAGCTTGGATTCTGGCTCCTTCACTTACGAGCTGCCTAAAGTTCTTGAGCTCAGTTTCACTGTTTATAAATCAGGGACAGTAATGATACTTCCCAGGGTTTTTGTGAGTATATAAAGTCACAAATTTTTGTGAAGCTCTTAGCACAGTGTCTAGAAAATTCTAAGGGCTCGAAAATGTCAGAATGCCTGAATTTTCCTCACACTCAATGATAGGTTTACCAGACTCCCAATCAAATTTAAAAATAATTTTTCAAGGGGGAACTTGACAAAAAATTCTGGTGTTGACGTACAAGAAAAGAAGTAGGTAAGAACGGTCAAAAACTTTTTGACAAAGAAGAGTTATGCTGATGTCCTAAAGTGACATATTTAAAAATACGTGACAAGGATTTAAGAAAAGGAAAACAGAGAAGTGGAAACAGACATTACTATATGGGAGGATTTAATATATCAATTAATGGGATAAGTAAGCATATTCACCCAAATGGCATTGACACTTTGGGTGGTGAAAAAAAAGGTTTAATAACAATTTCACATAAATTCACAAAATAAAATCCACATAGTTAAAATTTTAAAGATGTACCATCACGCCATCAAATCACAGGGGAAAAATGTGTGTAATTTGATTTAAATTCCTTATTGAAGTATACCTTGCTGTACATCGATAAGTGTACTTTAACTTTCTTGATAGATTATTCAGGTTCTCCAGGTGTTCAAATAACCTTCTATCTTTATAAGAGCAAATTTACTTGCTTGGAGACTTCTTGCGATGGCTCCGTTTTTTCATTTTAAACTTGGACACATTCTACTTCAAATTTGCTACAGTAGCTGCATGGTCACATGCAAAGTCATTCCTATTTGGTGCTTTCGAATAGTTGCCTCCTTTCTTCCAGGCAGATCGTAAGATCCAGCCTCGATTTACATTTAAAATCTTGACATTAGGACTTACAAAGTTTGTACTCACACAAAAGGTGAGTTTGGGTAGTCAGAGGGTTTCTCCCATCTCTATATCCTACAGACTTTAAAATTGGACTTTGTAACTGTTTTCCCTCCATTCTGGGAGTAATCCATTTAGTTAAAGATGGGAGTTTTTTCCCCCCATAAAGTGGCTGTCTCAGCAGCACTCCACAAGAGGGTTTCTTTCCCTTTAAGAAAATGGTCTGCTATTTCTATCTTTCACGCGGCAGGGGCTGATTGGCTCTGCTGCAGGATCACTAGGACCTCCTACAGAGCTTTGTTACGATGATACAGTCCATTTCTCACCCAGAGTGCTCCATTTCACTCTCATTATGGTTTTCTACTCCTGGCTCTGAGGTGACATTTCATAGTCTTTGCCTCTTTAATTCTTAAGTGGCAGAAACTTGGGACAGCCTGGAGAGTCACATCTGACACTTTCATTTCCACTGGAAAGGGACTAATGAAATGCTGGACTAAAAATAGAACTACAGTGCCTAGAACCTATGGGGCATGGTCGCACTGGTCAAAATCAGGTTATGCTATGGTACCTTTTAATGGTAGGAAACTTGAAAAGTTGGAATGTCAGAAGAAACGAAGATGATGACATGTCTGGAGAACATAGGACAAAGCATAGGTGAAGGAACTGGAGAGATACAGCCTAGAAAATGAAAGGCTTCACTTATGATTATAAGGCAAGAATATTGTCCAATGCTATATTGAAGAAAATGCGGGACTTGAACTGAAATAAGGGGTTCTGTAGTGCATTTGCCATTGACTCGCAAGCACCGTGGTCCTGGGGAAAACCCTTAATCTCTCAGGGCCTCAGTGTTCTTTATAAGTTGAAGGTGTTGGATGAGATCACCTCTGTATTTTTATGATACTATCATTTCACTCTCTTTTTTGTAACACTGGAGTTGACCTATGATTTTTTGGCATTATTTTTTACAAATGTAGACCTCTTTCTTTCAAAACAATGTTTACTGGGATTTCCATTATATACAAAAGATAAAAAACAGAGCTTGTCTGCTTGAATTAATGACAAAGAGCTACAGAGTTTCCTCTCCACATGGCCCTAGCTCCTGCCTCTTCTTGAGTAGCAATGTAATCGCTTCCACAGAACCTCTTTATGGAGAACACAGTCTAAAACCACAGAAAAATTGGGTTAAAAATAAACATTGACTTTGTAGGCCGAAGTGTCTGAAATTGCCAATTCTGGCCTCCACAATGGTCAAATATCAGTAACTTCGGGTGGTTCATCCCAATATAGAAGCTGAGTAGTGTTAGAATTTTCCCTTTTCTGATCTTTGTATCTGTCCCCTAAATGAATTTAGGATTCAATGCCTCCATAGCTGTTTGTTGTAGAAAAATAGAATTCCCAAAACTTCATACCCCTAATTAAAACATCTTACTCCCACTTCAGGTGGGAACAATTCACCTTGCTATAGCAATGAGAAAAATGTATATTGTAGTAATTAGTCTGCCCTAATGTTCATAATTATGACAGTTTTCTTTAATTGGCTTATAATAAATTGAGAAATTTTCATAATAGGAAATATTTTAAGCCCTTAAGGAAGGTTTTCATGGTTTTCTGAATACAGAAGCAGAGCTTAATAATATTCACTACTACTACTATTACTATTTACTAATTGTATGTATATATGGATTTTACTTCGCAGATAATTTAGTCAATTTCACAGTAGGACATTTGCAATTAAGAAATATCCCAAGCGTCTTCAAAAACACTGATATTTGTAGCAGTGATTGGTTTCTTTCAAATCTGTTTTAAATGATTGTGAAATGCAAACCCAACTCCAGAGGATGAAATAGCATCTTCCTTCATGAAGAGTACACAGATTAGAACAGTTAATGTCGACGTGACTTAAAACCAACCTTTTAATGAAGAGAAAAATGTTGACAAAAGTTATAATATGCTTAAATGAAAATGAACTTCAAATAGAATCTTAATTATTAAAGTAACTGGACTGAAAAAGACTATGATAGCTGAAACAGTAGTTAATTTTTCAGACAGTACCCTGGAATAAATTTACATTCTCAAGTTAGGCAGGAGAAATAATAGCACGAAATATATGAAGCCCTCTTGGTTTTAACATATTACTTTCTGGGAATGTAGATAGATGAGCAGGAAGGTGACTTTAATACAGATGCACTTGAGGGTTTAATTCATTAACAATCCAAGAAGGAATAATAAATACTTCAAATAAGCTGTGCTTTTCATATCTGCTCACTAATGAAATTTTAATTAACTGTGGAACCAATTATAAGATTTTGTATAAAATGTTGCAAGATTAATTTTTAAAATGGAAATTAAAGCACTCAAGCAGTTTTCCTACTAGGCTTTCTTGAGACTTTCCTTCTTTGTTTTTATTCAATTTTTATCATAATAAATATGAAGAATATGTATTTAGGCTTGAAAAATCAAACCCATTTTTATTTATATGTTTCATATATATAACAATTTAAAAAAATATAATGCTATGTATCACTTCATTTAGATAAATCCTTAGGCAAAGAAGGACTTTCTTCTACTTATAGGCCCTTGGTTCCTTCATATGGCTGTCCATGAAGCAGTCAGAAGCCTAAGAAGCAGACATCAGCCTAAAGTGTTTTTAAATAAAATTCCTGTTATTTTCCTATCAAAAATATTAAGTAGTAAGCAGATACTGCTTATAGCGGTTTTTTAGCTCTACAGGCGGAAGGTTTATTTTCCTGGAGTTATTTCAAATGATTGAACAGGGAAGATGTTCCCCGTTCTGCCCTCGTAGATAACGCGTCACCCCACTTCTATCATCCACCCTGTTCCATCCTTGTCTAAAAGGCAAACTCAAGGGCGCCTGGGTGGCTCAGTTGGTTGAGCTTCTGACTCAATTGGCTTAGGTCTTGATCTCAGGGTCCTGAGTTTAAGCCCCGCTTTGGGCTCCATGCTGGGGGTGGAGCCTGCTTAACAAAAAAAAAAAAAAAAAAAAAAAAAGAGGCAAACTCAGTGGAATATATTGGTCACTACTTAACCTGGGAGTGAGGTGACCTTCTTTTTTCTTTTTTTCACCTTAACTGATTGCGGGTAACGACCCTCAATTAAAACTTTTTCTCTCTTTTTTTTTTTGTCTGTGACATAAAGAAGGGGACACCTTCTGTTCTTTCGTAGAAATGTCATAAAGAAGCAAGTATGCAAAACCTTTTGTGACATAAAGTAAGACACAAAAACTTTGCCAGATATCTCATGCTTTTTTTCATTCTCTCATTATTAGCTTTCTATTTCTAGGGGGCTAGAACTAGATGCACAGCCTTATGATGATAGTCTTCCAACTGGACTATAAGTACTTTTGGGAGTTTGCAAAGACAGTTAAGGGAATTATTTTTTAGATCCTCGATTTCCATACATATTTTTCTTAAAACATATCTGAAGAGAACCTTCTTGCATATTAAGGCCAGTTCTCTTTTGCCACCTTTCTTTTCATTAAAGTTATACCGTGGGCGCCTGGGTGGCTCAGTTGGTTAAGTGTCTACCTTCAGCTCAGGTCATGATCCCAGGGTCCTGGGATCTAGCCCCGCAGCATCGGGCTCCCTGCTCAGCAGGAAGCCTGCTTCTCCCTCTCCCTCTGCCTGCTGCTCCCCCTGCTTGTGCTCTCTCTCTCTGTCAAATAAATAAATAAAATCTTAAAATAAATAAATACATAAAAGCTATACCCCCACCGTATGAAACCAAGGCACAGCCTACACCCAAATCTTACTATGGTACATTTCCCCAGGATGTAAAAGGTTTTAGGGCACTAAGCAAAAGGACTCTTGAGTGTTGGTTGAGAGTTGTCATGTTATGAATTTAGGTACATTGTAGAGTGGGATATTGGGAGTAACTTTGCTTTTTCTGTTGCCTTGAGAGGTATGGAAGAACGCATTGTTCTTGAGAGTGTCTTGAGAACAATGTTTGCCATTTGAAGGTAACTGATTCTTTCTACCTATTTTCAATAATCATCCTCAAGCCAGGCCATTAGCTGGAAATGAAGAGCCAAAGGATTAAAAATTGGACGGTTGGTTCTTTTACATGTAACTGGAAATTATTTTAACATTATCAAAATTTTTAAGATACTGGGTTAAACCTGTAAATGTACATTTTATATGATTTCTTTTAGACTGGTGTTAATTATTTACTAATGTAATTAAACTTATTTTCTCAAATCATTTCATAAAATATTTATTCTGATTTCAGTCTAATCTTTTTTGTCTATAAAATATTTAATATTTTCTACTTCCTATTAGCAAAAAGTACAACCATGTTCTAATTTTTGGACCAAGTAATTTTTAGCAGTACGTATCATTTATTTCATGAAATACATAGAGAATTTTGATTCTGGATTTATGGTATTTTATACATAGTTTTTATTTAATTATACACCAAATGTACACATTTACCAAAGGAATACTATACCTGATATCTTACTCCTCACTTCATAAATAACTCATAAATTTACACCTAACAGGCTTGTATATTAAGAAATAAAAATGGCATATTATCAGGCTTTCAACTTATTAGAATATGGATAAATTAAATTATATTAGATATGAAAAAATTTAGTCTTAATGACTACTTTTAGTAATCTGTTATAAGATCTGATTCCTAATTAATTTCACAGAATTTTTATATTTCTAAAAATATGTAATAACACTTTTATTGAAAGTGAAAACCTGAAGTCAGATTTTTTTTTTCTGCCCTGGTTGATTGGTTTGACAATGGGGGTTTGTTTTGCTAATTAGGTTGTAAGCTAGGCATTTTCCACTAATTAAATGGGTTAACTCTGCAGCTCCCAGACTTTGATAAGATAAAACCATACTGTTGAAAAAGATTGTTGCACTAACAAAGATGTATTGAATTTAATATTTCATTTTCCCTCTCCCTGTGTGAGTATATTGGATTAATAAAATACCTTTAAGTGAAAGAGTTACAATGTAAGGCTAGTCATTGGATGAGTCTTGGTAAAGCCTTTGTTCTCCTTCAAGAAACTGAGAGTGTCAATGCCTATAATAAAGCCCTTGTAAATAAGTTGGTTCTAATTCTTTGCTTTTAATACAACAGAAGGGCTACCTGACAAATTATGAATTGATACAATATTAAAATATTTTTTGATAATGGATTACTGTGTGATTTTGCTTAAAATTCAGAAGAACTTAAAGAACAGAGTGATATTGTTCATTGTTATAAAAAAACTCTTCTCATTCCTATTACTTATTTATCTGATTATTTGCTCATTGCTAATATATAGCAATAAAAATAAAAATAAAAAAAATAGATTTTATGCTGAGCCCTCTCTAACAACAATATTCATTCATAGATATGTAAACTAATTGGAAATAAATTAACTTGATCCATATCATTATGAGGTGAATTTCCAATAAATTTTATTTTTATCTTTAATAATCAATCATATATTTGTAATATATTTATGTTTTTGAATAATTATTTTTAGAAGAAATTAAAAAAACATAGACTTTATGGGCACAGGAAAAAATTACATACAAATTTTTGTAGCAAAGATATATTATGCTTTTTAATGTAAAAGACTTTGAGTAGAAGCCTTTCTAGCATAAAACTATATTACATTAATGTAAAATATGTTGCTGAAATGAAATTCGAAAGTTCAAGAAGATAAAGGAACCATATAAAATTGGCCAAGTGTTTGTTCATTTACCTTTTAGATAAATCCAGCATATTTAGATTCTACTGGATATTTTTAAAACTCGGTATGAATATTTTATTTCAAAATGTCAATATTTACAATATGTTTGAAATTACATGCAACTGTTCAAACTTTTTATGAAAAATCATAAGTGTAACTTATAAATGTACAGGTGGATATATAGTTTTGCAAAATTCTTTTGAGGATTTTAAAGATTGGTAAGCTGAAGACTTTGCTTGATGACGTGCCCTCTTGATGACAACTTTTAAAGCCTTTTTGTCCATTGCAGGATCTATTCCCCTCTCACTAGTGGCCCAAATGCTTTACTTCCAAGAAAGACTGTGGAAAAGCCTTTGGAATTCTCATATTAAGGATCAACTGCTTGGTTTAACATGCAGAGAGCGTCAGTCTACCCTAGGGGATTACCATCTAGCCTGGTCTCAACCACAAATCTACATTCCTGCTATATCAAAATCCCAGTGTCTCTTAGACAACACCAGGTCCTTTCCTACTTTGTTGCCTTTGTTCATTATGTTTCTTGTGCCTGCGGTCACCTCACTGTCCAAGGCAAGAAACCCAGAATGTGTAGGAAGATTGACTTTATTTAGAATATTACAAATGGAGAGCACCCCATATCTGAGGATCAGGTCTTGGCAGAGTGGCTTTGCCTCAGATTTTACAGAGAAGAATAGAGAAGTTATAGGTGGAGTAATTGTACAGTGGGATTGGTTTTTGAAATAAAAAGGAGTTAGATGAACAAGCAAAGTTTATTTATTTATTTTTGTCAATCTAGCTTTGGGGGTACCAACAGTTTAGCCAATCATTTATAAGACAAAAAAAGAATTTTGAGGGTTGGTGTTTGGCCTTGTCATACGTCAATAAGAGAGTCATCTGAGAGTCTTATGGGAGTCAGGAGAAGGAAGAGTGTTTTCTTTTTTTTTTCCTTTTTAAAGATTTTATCCATTTATTTGAGAAAGAGAGCAGGAGTTGGGGGGGGGTGGCTGGGGTGGGGTGGGGATGGTGGTGCGGTAGAAGGGTAGAGGGAGAAGCAGGGCAGGAAGCCCGATGCAGGATCTGATCCCTGGATTCTGGGATCATGACCTGAGCTGAAGGCAGATGCTCAACAAACTGAGCCACTCAGGCATCCAGGAAGAGTGTTTTCTAAGTCAAGCCGAAAAAAAAGGTAGTTCTTTGCAGTAAGCCCTTTCCTGGAACACAACAGGGTAAGGGTTTTTGGAAAACAAAACGTTGGGAGGATTAACCATCTTTATTTTCTAGGACCACAGGGCTTAGGTAAAATCTATATTGTCACCACCTTTGTCTAGCAAACTCTTGGTAAACCTTTGAGTCTCAGTTACTTCCTTTGTCACATCGTTGTCGTCGGTTCTCCAAAAAGCAAACTGAGACAGAGATTTGCTTGCAGGATGTTTACTGGGAAGTCCTTTTGGAATCAACTCCTGTGGGAAGCAGGTGAGGAAGCAGTTTTGGTTGGAGCAGGGTTCAGCAAAGCAAATCTGGCTCATAGACGTTATATAAGGATGCAGAGTTGTGCTGAATTAGTGCGAGGGGGTGGGGTCTCCCGGCTCAGTCCATGCTCCAGTTGTGGGGGGGCTGGGTGTGTCCTGCTTGCGGTGGTGGCAGCATCCACTATACAAGCCTTCCTTACCTTTCCCAGGGAAAGTTTGCTGCTCTCATCTGTTCTCTCCCCGTGCGTAGTTTATGATTCTGCCTATTACGTACTTAGTTCTCGATATGCCAGTATCTTTGACTCAGCTGGGACCTACTCACACACAGGAAAAGTGTCCTATATTTTCTTGTGTTTCTAGTGCCTAACACAGGGCTCGGCATGAAGAGTGGGCTTACTAAACATAACTGAATGAAGGAATATTCTTGCTTTTCCTAAGACTGAAAAATAGAAAATAAGCTGTTTAGGAGATCATAGAATAATTCATTGGAAGGGTCTTTTAAAATTCATATTTCTTACAAACTAGACCTTAGTTTATTTTCATGAAGTGGATAGGAATAGGTTCTTGACACCTGAATACAAGGAAAGTAGAATGTCCAATTTCAATCACAGAGCTGGAGCTGGGAGTAATTCCTCCTTTGTTTGCGTAAGCAGCCCTACCAGTGCTCCTGACACTTCTTGCCATATGTTAGAAAGAGTATATTTCTGCCAGACTCCCATTTAGCCTCACTTGTCTCTACCTTCAAAACACAAAACCCGCCATCTCCTGCCATTCAGGGATAAGCCAACTTAATTCACTTTCTCTGGATCTGAATCAGAAAAACGACGACAACAAAACAACTAAAAACACAAAAAACTGTTAATTCTAGGACAAGGGATTCCAGAATTCAAAACTCTCCTCATAAAAAATATTACTTTTTCATTCTTTTTATTGTTTAGGTCTATAGGCGCAAAGAGCAAAGGTACTAATCTCTCAATAACACTCTTAAAATTATCATCTCCAAACGGTGGAAAACCTGAAGTTTCATCATTAAATACTAATAACTATCGCTCTTTATAAGGACACTAGTTATATGACATACAATTATTCCTGTTTCCCCAGCATTGCACCATCAAGATTTTGGAGAACAGGGATCATCACTCGTGTTACCTTTCTAATTCCACAGTTCCTGGTACAACGGTGTTTTCAGAACAATGACTTGTAGAATAAACTGATGAAAAGTAAATTCTATACGTCATAAATGCAATGCTATAAAACATTACAATCAATGATTTATATTTTGTTTCACCAATGGTAGATGAATTCATCTTGATTTAGAAATTCCTATGTTCTGTAGACCTTTGGAAAGAGTTTACTGTTGGCATCCTGTGAAGTTTCTCCATGGTCACTTTCCCAAGAGAAGGTTAATAGGATGGGAATGCAGAAGAGGGGAATAGTTTTATTTGATGGATAGCGTACATACATTTCTAACTCTGGATTTAGATGGATGGCCATGGCAGATGGGTTGGAAGGGAATCTCTTGCATTCTACTGACTCCATAAGATATTTTCTCAACTGTAGTCATTCCAAACATCTTTTGGCTTTGGTGTGTAAGAGCCACATTTTAGTAGTATGCTTAAAATGTTATTGTATATATTTTGAGTTTGGCTATAGGAAGACCCATAATATTTCCTACTGCTACGGTAATAACTGTGGAAATACACTGTATTCCCCAGAATCACATATCTTGGGGTAGATGTAAATTGGCTGTCTAATATCAAGCCTTGCGCTCTCTGTTCTTTGTGCCAGAAACTCCAGGGCATCCCGGAAATACATGTGATTGTGTGGAAGGGCACCAAGCGTCTCCAATACCTATTTGAAAAGTGTCAACTCATTTTCTGTTATACTGTCATTTCTCAGAAAAATATCACTAATAATTTTACAGCTAAATTCCTCTGAATGCAACACTCTGCTTAAAGATAAATGTGGCTTCGCTTTTTCTGACATACTCATTGAACTATAATAAGTAAAAATTTAAAAATGAATGGTTCAGCAACTTCTTTCTGCAAATTTTCTTCGCCATCAAGAAATAGGTGAGGCAACAAGATAGAAATGAATAATACTGAGGATCAGAACACACGAAACTGGAGAAGCAGGTAATTTATGTACTCTGCAAAGCAGTTTTATTAAACAGAAAATTGTTACAATTTTGTGCAAGTCACAGGAAAGCCATGCTCTAGCTTTACGGTCAGACTTCCATAATCTTCCAAGCTGGTAAGAAATACACCGACTTTCCAATTTCCCATTTGGAACCCTACACCCGGTATAAGTCCTGGCCCCCGTCGCTCTCTTCTGAGCAATGCCTCGGTACCAGGGGCAGCTACAAAGCCAAACTCACCTTTTAATCACCCCAGGGCAAAACAAGAGATGGACTTCTTTCCCAGTTTCACTTTGTAGTTATGATGAGGAGTTCGACCTCAGACACATGAGGGGCATTTCTGCCTTGGTTCAGAACACAGCCATGCCCATTTCTCAGCCTCAGTCTTACTACTGCTCATCTCTCAGGGTGACATGACATGACATGAATGAAGTGTGGTGCCTTCTAATCCCCCCTGCCCCAGGGGAGTGAGGGGAGTGGGGGACCTGCAGGAGGATATTTTGGTTCATATTTAGGGGGCTTTAAGTTCCTGCTGCTTCTGAATAACTGTTTTTACTTTTATTTTCTCTTTACTTGCCTCTTTTTTTTGTTTGCCATTGTTTCTTTGTGGCTTATTATTATTATTATTATTATTTTTCATTTGTTTCCTTGTTTCTTTTCTTTTGGCTTTTAACTTACCCCTGTTACCTATTTATCTTATTCCCCATTTCTTTTTACCTGCCCTGTGTAGGAAATCATTCTAATACATTCGGTGTGTGTGTGTGTGTGTGTGTGTGTGTTTTAAAGTGTGTTCTTAAAAAATGTGTATTACTTGTGAGCATCTATTTTTAATTTCTGCATTTGTTATTGTGATAGAAATCACATTGTGTCTTACTCTTTGTTACCCAGCAGCACGTTTTTAAGATCCACTCATACTGTTGTGTGTACATTTGCTCTGTCTCTTCTAGTTGTCCACGGTCCTCCTGGGTGTGCAGCTACACCTTTACCTTTTAATTCATCAGTGGTGGACTTCTAAGTTGCTATGAGCTTCCTGCCACCCCAAACAGCACTGCACTGAACATGCTTCCTTTCAGACAAGTGTGAGACTTTTGGAAGGAAGTATACCCAGGAATTGCTAAAGTCATAGGGTGTGCATATGTTTAATTTGACTAAATCGTGCCAGATTGCTCTCAAGAACAGCAGCTTTTGCTTAACTGCCCACCAGCATTGCATGAAAATTCCTACACACACATGCACAAATACACACACGTCCATACACACACAGGCTAATACGTATGCATACGCAAATACACGTCTTTACCATAACTTACTTAAACCAGCTTCTAATTTTTGCCTTTTTAAGTAAGTGTAACGTGCAACAAATGGTTGCTTAATTTGCATGTCTTTGATTCTCTCATGTGCTTTTTTCATAGGCATTTTGGATTTCCGACTCTGTAAATGACCTGTTTATATACGTTGCCCATTTTTCTGTTAGGATTGCTGTGTTCTTTCAGTTCCCTTCTTGTGTCAAACTGTGTGTGTGTGTTATAGGAAGAAGGGTAAGATTTACTTCTCTCCTTTATAGTTTCCCACTCAAGACCTGTATAATTTTACCATTCATCAACCACATGAAGATCATGTTAAAAGATCTGTTAAAAGTTATGAGCATTAGTTTTAACTTGATTGAGTAGGAAGTTGTAGGTTATTTCCTTTCTTGATACCATCCACTTGTAGGCAGATTGGTAATATAAATGGCAATGGAGCTGTCAAGACTTTCTTTGTTAGGACAGGTCCCTTCCAATTATCAGAAGGTAAAGGGGAAATAAAATTGTCCTCTATTCCCACTTCCGTCAGAATGAACAACTAATCAGACTGCTTCATTACAGTGGAGACGGAAGATGTCTTCCCAAGCATCCTCCCTGAAGTTATGTGTTGCTTAAGTTCATCGTTTGGGTCCAGTTTCTCATATATACTCCTTCTAATTTTTGCCTTGTGGATTTAGGAATTATAGGGAAAATAGAACAAAATGTGACTAGAAACTGGACCAGGACTATAGTGTTAATTTGAAAAAAGCACACAAACTCTTGGGCCTCATTTCAGTTTCCCAATCTATGAATGAAGAAACAAAGCCGTATGATGGTTTTGTCTTAGTCAAAAACTAAAACCAAAAAACCAAAGAAACTATGAAGTTCTTCAAACTATTTCCAAGCTTATTAAGAGCTTGAAGAAGGCTTGAACATGAATTTTTCAAGACAAGGATGGAATCAGTTGTAAGGAAATACCCAAAGAAAAGGAGAATTCTTTATAGAAAGTAAAATACATAATGGTTAATAAAAATATATTATGATGGTAGTTGTATAATCTTCACCTAATAGTCTTGACATATACTGTATGATGGACTTTTGTGCACATGTGTTGTGTTTCTACATCAGAATTATAAAGTTTTATATATGAATAGAAATTCTTAGCTCCTTGTAGCAATACATGGACCTCTTATGTAAAATGGTAACTTTGACAGCCTACACTTGACTTTCCCAAAATGTCTTGTGTAGAATGTTAATAAGTTTTTTTTTTTTAAAGATGAATGTTAATAAGTTTTACTTGAAAGAGGGTCCCATGCACAAACATATTTGTTCAGCAAATATTTATTCCCTATCATGTGCCAGGCATTATTAAGGCTCTGAGGACATTCCAGGAAGCAAGAAAAACAAGGTTGCTGCACTCATAACTTTGTATTCCAGGATAGAAAATCAGAATTTTTTAAAAGTTCAGTTGGCACTGAGTGCTCTGAAGGAAATACAGCTAGTGATGTGGTGGATATTGTAATAGCATTGTATAGTGACACATGATAGCTGTGCCTTGTGGTGAGCTGCGCGTGATGCACAGACTTGTCGAATCACTCTGTTGTACACCTGAACCTAATGTAACATTGTGTGTCAACTGTACTTCAGTTAAAAAAAGAAAGAAAGATGGTGTTTGAGCTGAGGCTTGAAGGATGAAGAGAAATTGGTAGTAAGAGCTGAAGGGTGTAAGTTTTCAGGCAGAGGAAACTGTAGGTACAAAGGCCCTCCTGTAGGGAAGGGCTGATATAGAAAAGGCATAGAAGGAAGCCTAAGTGGACACAAGAGTGGTCAGGGGGAAAGAGAGTGGTGGTTGATAGGTTCGAGAGTGAGGCTTGGGCCAGAGGTCCTAAGATCCGATAGGCCAATATACTTGAGATTAGACTTTAAGAACATTAAATGTGTTGGCATGCTTTGGTAAGTAGAAGATTAATTTTTTTTTAAGCTTATTTTGGCTACTTTGCTGGATGGGTTTAAGAAACTAAGAGTGGAAGCAGCGACATCAATTAGGAGGACACTGCAGTGCTCCTTCGAGAAAGGATGTGCCTTGGACTGGAGTGATGGCAGCAGTGATGGAGGGAGGGGGTCAGATATTCTTTTGGAGGTCAAACTCACAGACCTTGCAGATAGATTAGATCTGGGTGGTGAGCAGAAAAGGGAAGAGTCACAGATGACTTCCAGATAACACTCAACTGAATATATATTTTTTAAGTGACGTACTATCTCAGAGCCTTTAATGTATTAATGTACTTTGAGAATCCAAGTAGCGGCACACATAGCATTTTCGAACTTATTTGTCCATGGAATCCCAGACAGTGTTCTTTAAACCTTAGGACATCCTTTGTGCTTGCATTCTCAAATTGACATTCACCTCTTGATGCTTTGGAAATTAAAATGTTTAGTGGAAAATTGTCTATTTAAGGGAACAGTAATAGAATTGTTGAATCGTTACATTGTAGTCCTGAAACGAATATAATACTGTGTGTTAATTATACTTGAATTGAAAAAATAAAAAATAAAATGTAATAAAATAATAAATAACAAAAGAAACAAATGAAAACAAAAGGAGAAAGTAAAGGAAACAGTGGTAGAGTTTATTTTCTTCCTTCAACATAGTTATCCATTTAACCATTCATTTACATATTCAACAAGTATCTACCAAACCCTCATTCTGTTCAGACTCAGTAATCAGATCACCAAAGTAAATAAGATAGAATCCTTTTCTTCAAGGCATATTTATAAAGAACTATTTTTTGAAAATTAATTTAAAAGAAGGAATTGAGTAATAAGAAGATAAAAGGGAGGCAGTTAGTCATACTGAAAATATTTTGCAAAAGAATTTTGGGAGCGAGTTAAATAAATTTGTAGTAACATAAGGGAGGCTCTTGGGACTGCAGTCTCTTGGGAGGAAGCTGGAACTCATGTATGGGTGGGTTGGTAGCAAGGTCAGATTTTTAAACAGGTTTTGAGGGTTTGAAGTGAGGTATTCTCGGGTAAAACAAATACAGCGGGACTATGAATGTTGGCAAGTGGGTTACAAGTTTATCTTGGCCCAAGCTAAGTAAGTTAATGCAAGTTAACTCAAATTTTCCATAAATTCCCCATAAATAGATGTGTGCCGGGAGTCAATTTAGTTCCAACAAAATGTACTGAATGGTACTATATAACTATAAAAGGCCACTGTCACCAAATTTTCCTCTCATGTTTCTTGAGGTCTTGCCATTAGAGATCAGGCTCCTCCTCAAGTATTTCTAGAAATCTGAAGAATCAGTTAAACATATGATTACCAGTGTAGAGATAGCTAATTTAATTCCAGACAAATACTATAGGCTCTTCTTAAACTTTAGGTATTTGTTATGCTATGATCATAGTTTTGCAAAAGAGCCCTTATGCAAAAATTTATAAATAAATTTTTATAAATTTTATAAATCCTATATTTTTTATAAATCCACAAGAATTTGAGCTGTTGGATTGAAGACTGTTTATCTAAGAATGAGGTGTAGGAAGAAGTACTGAAATGAACATGAGAGATACTCATTAAAAAACATTATGATACTGTTCAGGTATCTCTGGTAAAAACACATATAATGTTTATGGAATTTTCCCTTTCTTCGGTCTCATGCTATGACTGTCTCTGAACTGAGGGCTGCATTTGCATGCTATTAGGGTCACAGATCACATTCCTAAGGAATGAAAAAAATAAATCTGTCCAATTAGTAAATCCTATTCACACAATAAATTCTTTTTTATTTGTATGAGTTTGGAACATGAACATGGGGCTTGCAAAATGAGGGCACTTTACATATTCTAAAATAAGAATAAAAAGTGACTAGGGAGATAAGAACAGTATGATAAGCATTATATTTATGCAATAAAGTTAATTCAGGAAAGCTGTTGCATTTATAACCTAGAAGAGGTTGTCCTTTTCAAGGCAGTTAAAATGGACTGAAATATTCAGAAAAATTACTTGAAATCCTTCCAAGCACATCTTTTATGTAGCTCTATAAAATATATTTATTTATTTAAACGAGTGGCATTTCTAAATGAACAAAAGGACAAAATATACTTAGTAAATGCCAGATGTTCACCTTACTAAAATAAAAGCCCTGTAAGGTGTCAGAAATCACATTCAGATGAATGAATGTGAGTCTGGTATCCTCTATTGGCCCCTCTAAACCTACCTTCTTTCCTTCCCCATCCTACTTCTAGCCTTGGGAGGCTGATGTACATGGCCCATATTAACAAAGTCCCTTGCCCTCTGGTTTTGATTGGTTTTACCAATGGGGAGCTCTGACAGAAACTGGAGTAAAAACGGAGAGCACTTATACCCTTCCTCTCTTCCTGAGGGGTCTCTTCCTGAGACATCTCTTTCTGAGGGGCTTCCTCACACTGACATTGTCCTTTCACAGATGGTTATAACCCTACTTCTGGTGGCCTATTAAATTGACTCCTCCCTCCAGCTTCTAGTGGCCACTTCCTAACCTTGACCTAAATATGTGAATGGCCTTAATGTTATTTTACTCTCCTCTGTGTTCCCATATTTTTGTGGATAATTCTTTCATTATATTTTCTTTGAACAATCCAGTTTGTATTTGTCATCTGTTTTCTGTTGGGGCACAAACTGATTAAATTTGGAAGACAAATCTTGTCCCTGCAGCCTCCTTAAGGTATCTATGTCCACATGGCATTTCATATAACATCAAGAGGGAATTATCAGGGAAATAGAATGTGGGAATTGTGTTCTTATCATGTGCTCGACACTATGAAAGATCTTTAAAATGTAAAGCTATACTTTCGGAGGCATTTGTAAATTACAGTTCCTGAAAGGTGGAGAATTTGGTGGGATTGATGCTCTCAGGAACTTTTTCTTATCTTTGGGAAATGCTTGTTGTGAAGTTCTGGCCAATGTGAGAGACTGATGGAAGCTTTCTTCTCTTGGACATTTATTTATTCACCAATCGTTTATTGCTCACACAGTATATGTAAAACATTATGCAAAGGGTGCATTCAACCCTCACTTAACAAATGGAACAATTGAGTATAAAAGAAGTAATATATTTTAACCTTGCCTAATGTCACAAAAGTAGTAATTGGTAGAATCAAGACTTGAACTTAGATATTCTGATTCAAAGTTTCATAGATTTCCACTACATTGTGTATTAAAGAAACAAAAATCTCCCTTTCAGTCTATTAAGAGAAATAGGACAAACACACACATCTAATATTCAAATTAGAGTAGACAAGTACCAAGGCAGAATTAGATAAAATGTATTCACATTTAGGAAATGGAGAGAGCATTTCTGGTGAAGCTTCTAAGAGAGGGTTCTTGGAAGAAGTGTTTAAGTCCAGTTTAGTCATATAAAGTCCATTGAAGAGGAAGGGGCACTTAGATCATGAGAACCTTGGAACTCTAAGCCAGAAAATTTGAAATATATCCCCTAGTTAATAGGTATCTTTTAATAGTGTTTGTTGAAGATTATGAATAACAGCAGTGAGTAATCAGTTGAGGTTTATGAAAATTAATTTGGCAGAACTTTATAGAATAGATTGGAGACTAAAAAAAGAAAAGAAATGAAGGCAGACCTGTTAGAAAACTTGATAAGTGAGAAGTAACAAAGATTATTGATAAGGTGAGAGAAGGAATAAATAAGAAAACTACTTGCAGGGACAGAAATAAAAAGATTCAGTGACTAATTAAATTTTAGGAAATAGGAAAGAAGTTAAGGATGCCCGAAGTTTTGACCTTGAGTTAATGGCAAGATAGTGCTTCTAAGAGCAGAAAAAAGAGAGTAATTTGTTTGAGGGAAAGAGGAGCAGGAAAGAATAAAAGCTTAGCTCTGGAAACATTGATTTTGACACTGTAAGGTAGGACTTGTAGGTAATATTGGAAAATGAAGCCCAAAGTCAATTTGATTAGAGTCATCTGTATGATTATTTAGTAGATGTCTTGTTTGCATTTATAGAGCATAGGCAAACTGGGGTTGGATGAATGTGGGAGGGGGAGGGGGAGGGAGAATGGACAGCAGAGGAGCAGTGCCAACAGAATATTCTTGGAGGTCAAAGTCGAACTGGGAGATGTGTTTACGCAAAGCCATTCTAGCCAAGTGTTGTTAAGGTTGGCTCTTACAATAAATATTGTGCTTAGTGAAAAAAATAAGTGACAAGTTTCAAAGCCAAGGAGGAAGAGAAAAAGTTGCATATGCTATCAAAAATACTGTTTTGAAGATCTACTTGTAATAGGCCATGGATTGTGAGTACTGGAGTTTTCTCCAGTCCTGTTGTACCTGATGAATATTGTGATGAATATTGTGAAGAATATGGTGGTTGCTGAAGACCTTGGTGACTGAGGGTGACAATGTAAAAAGAAGAGGATGGAAAACTAAGGTTTGGAGAATGCCTGTGTTTGAATGTAAGGTATAGTGGAGGAGGAGAAATGAAAGGAATTAGAGGAGGGAGAGACTAAGATTCAGTTATAACTGAGGGATTAAATGTTTTTCAGGATAAAGAAATAGTCATGCTCCCATGACGATAACTAACAAAAGGCAATTGGAATCAACAATTATGATACTGAAAACTTTTGAGAATGGCTTTTCCTTAGACTATTAGACTGGAAGCCAGAAGATGCAGAGTTAAGGCAGCACGATATGGTATAAAGAGCAGGAGTCTTGAAGTGTGACAGACCTGATTTGGAATCCCAGTTCTGTCCCTTAGCAGCTGTGTCAATTTGGCAAAGCTACCTAAGAATATTCTTAGTTTTCTGGGGCTGTGAAAAATAATTCTCAGTTGTATGATTCTTATAAGGAATCAATGAGGCAAACGAAATTGCTGGTAGAATGCCTATAACATAACAGTCTCTTAATTAAATCCATTTCTTACGTGGTAAGGATGCAGAAAAAAAATTAAGAATAGGATAATCTTTTGAGAAGTTTCATGGTGAAAGGACCTGAGAAATTTATAGGGAAAAATTTTTAGGCTAGTTGGAACTGAGTATGCTTACTGGTGGAGGAGAGGAGCCATGGTGGGATGGGGAGAGTGAGGAACTAAGGACCAAAAAGGTAACTGAAGAATCAAAAACCTGGATGACAAAAGATCAAGGATTTAGGATCAAGTCCACAGGAGGAAAAGTTAGTCTTAGAAAGGAACATATACTTCTTTGGAGACTATTTGGAAGGGGAAGAAAATAAATATATTTTTAAATGTAGAGAAAGGAAGCTGTAGAAGCTATTTTTGAAAGCATGTGTCTTCTTAGTAAAGGGACAGAGTCATTTACTAAAGGAAGGAATGATGAAGAAGTAGAACTTAAATAGAGTAGAGAAATTCAAAAACATATCAAGAAGAAGGCTACAGTGGTCAATAGAAAAGACTAAGTTGACTGCTTATCAGGAGGGAGACCAGTGACTGATGTGGAGTTGAGATAGGTTTCACTAGAATATAGGAAGCAGTAGACTGGGAACCCATTCTTTAACAATAGTACTATATCCTAAGAAGCTGCTGAAATGATCCAAGTAAAAAAGTCAGAATCTGAGATGTGTCATGATGCGGAAATTGAGGAGAAGGTGAGATAAATCAAAAATTGGTTGAGTGGCAATGACCTGAAAGTACTCTTTATATTGATTCACTAAAATCTAATCAACTATGGGACCTTCATAAATATGCAGAGCCCAGTAGGAACTCTATTTGATTATTGAAGATCTGAATGATAAGTAGAAAGGAGTAGTTGGGTTTTGTATACTGTGATCAAAGTTCCAACAAAAAAAGAAAGATGAAGCCTGCTTTAGCCTCAAGGCAAGCCTGTGGCTAGGACATGTCCCAGAACAGCAGGGACTCAGTCTGACCGGGGTGGGACAGTGGGGGGTAAGGGTGGAGTTGAAGGATCCATGCCCCTCCTGAATCTCTGCTTGAGTAAAACGTGATGTAGCTGATATATTCATTAGGTAGCCCTCCAGACCAGACCCCCAAGAGGAAGGGCACACAAATCTTTGACAATCATGTGAAATTGAAAGAAATACATGATTTTTGAAGAACTTGATTTTCTTAAACTTGTTGGAGAAGAAATCTCCGTCCGTTTGGAGTGGGAAAAGAGTAAAAGTTTTCATCAGAGCTGTAGGAGCCAATGGTAGCTTCAGAATGCAATCCATTGCCTTAGAAGGAAGGGTCACAACATTAGCCTGGGGAAGTCTGCAAAGGAATACACAGTTCCTAAAGGGACAGCAGGTATTGATGATTTACAAAATCTTAAGGCCAACTATACCTACCATGTTTCATGTCTTTGTTATCCTTATTCATTTGTTCATTCATTCATTCATTGAGTACCTACCAAATAACAGACTGTAATAGGCTAGATCCTTGAGATAGACAAGGTTCCCATTCTTATGGAGCTTACATTCCAGTTGGGAGTGGGATGGGGAGGAGAAAACACTGGAATATTAAAAAATGATGCACTGAGTCCTCCGGATCTGAAGCATTTTTTGGTGTATGTGTGTATATGCCTGGGCATGTGCGTATATATGTATCTTGCTAGAGTAGGTTTAAGTATAGGGTGTGTGTGTGTCTGTTTCTGTGATAAAGGTACAGAGAGGAGTAGTTGTAGATTTTTCTGGCTATGCCAGCCCCATACAAAGAAAATAACTACCGAATAAAATCAATGTGGGAAAGTTTTTGGTATAATATAGCATAAGTTAGTGAGCACCTTTTTAATTTGTTTTGTATTCTTTTAAGGTTTGCTGCCTATCAAAGAAAACATTTGATATTCAATATTGCCAAGATTACTGTGGTGAGCTAGATACTTTCTTATGCTACTGATAGGATTATAAATTGTTAAATCTTTCTGGAAAGCAATTTGGCAATATGTATTAAAATCATTAATATGTTCGTATCTTTTCAATATGCAATTTTAGGGAATTTATCTTAAGGGAAATAATCCACAATGTGGGCAAAGCTTTTTGCATAGAAATATTCACTATAGCCCAATTAATAACAGAAATAAAATGCTAAAAATTAAATTATGTATGAATAGAGAAATAGTTGTCTTGTTATGGTACATGAACAGTATGAATATCATGTAAATAATTAAAATTATGTGCTCAAGGAATTTTAATGACATGGGGCCATATTTATGATATAGGAGTTATGTAAAAAGAATAGGATAAAAATTTATATATGTTGTAAATTCTTAATATTTAAAACAATTCCATAAAATTGAATCAAGAAAGATGCCAAAATGCTTTATACCTCAAGCATTTTCTATGATTTGTACATGTGACTTTTTATATCCAGACATACCAATAAATATTATTTTAAAAACCCCATGTTTCAGTGGGAGCTAAATGCTTCTGTGATTGTTCCATAAACCATTGAGTCCTATTTTGGAACATTCTGGCAAATCATCACCTACATATATAACCATAATATCAATTCAAATTTTATATTTCAGTACAATGAGAGCAACTGTCCTTGCTATTTTTCTTTAGAAAGGTTTCCCTTAACTTTTGAACATAACAGATGAAGGCATGTCCTTGATCTGTGTGTAGTGAATCCAGTGAAGTAGTAAGACATGACCTTCATCTGGCAATAGTTTTATAAGAAGTGATTTTAATTAAGTAAATAGAAAGCATAAAATGTGTCACTTTATGATGGACCCATATTTCTTAAAATGTGGTCCTGGGATCCCTTGCAACAGAGTCATCTCTGGTAATTGTTTAAAATGTAGATTTCCTAACCTACTAAATCAGAATCTGAGGATGGGTACTAGGAAGTTGTATTTTTAGAGATACACTCTAGGTAATTCTCCTGAGATTCTCTAAGAACCACCAGTTAAGGTAGAAAGGTCTTTTAGGAATTCTAATCTTGTCTGCTCCAGTGTTTCTTAAGTAGGAGTATTTTGCCAGTCAGAATCAGGGGATGGGGCCTTTCTACTGCACTTCTGCAATCTTATTGGAGAGCTTTAGATTTTGGCTTCTTTGAGACCAGAGGCAAGTGGTCAGTAACCTTGCTGAGAATAGTGATAGGGTGACTGAATAGGTAATTTGTCTTGGCTAAAACACAGCAGGTCACCAGTTCCAGTTCCTATGGAAGTGTCCTTTATGTGAAGTGCTTGCCTAAATCATTGTAGAACTCACAACTCTTAATGAAGCAAGCCTCTATGGAGAGTGGTCATCCTCTAGAGGTTAAAAGCAGAGTCAGACACCCTTGTCACTTACTCTGTGCCTGGACGAATTAGAAAACTTGAAATCTTAGATTCTTCTCACATAAAATGGAGTTACTACCAGCGCCAGCCCAATCATGAAAAATTGTGTGCAAATCATTTAGCACAGGGTCTGGCATGAAATAAGCACTTATAAATGCTTATAGTGATGACTTCACAAGAGTTTGACTCTATAAGCTTGAGAGGTCAGGCTTTTCAAGTTGACTTTTCAAAGACCATGTTAGCTATCAGAAAAGCCCAGGGATTTGAGTAATCCCACTTCTTGGAGGGCAGGGGCAGCTACGGGGGCAGTGGATCCATGTTTACTAATAGTTCTTCATCTGAGGTAGGTTTTGGTATTTGTTGGTTTCATGGAATATCTAACACTAATGTTACTTACTGAAATCCCCTCTCTCGGGTTGGTGTAGGACTGAATTGAGTTATGTAAAGTATCACTTGCAGAGTGACTTTCATTTGCATACCTTCTCTAGTTACAAAGAAAGTCAAAGGTCATTCCTACACACACACACACACACACACACACAGAGCCTTAACCCTGGCCACCTTTATAATACTTCTGGGTGCTACATTCTATGGAACTGTTTTAGGTTCTTCTTGCCTTATTGGTTAATATTCCCTGAGTCAAATTATTTGTTATACTTTTCCCTAACTTAAACTTGCACTTGTCAACTGATAAGCATCTCTAGTAGCTTCTCAACTTTAGGAAAATACCAACACCACTCCCAGAAACACAAAGAAATCAGGTGGAGACCATTACCAGGAGCAATCCTTTATATTATCCAGTTGCATAACACACTTCTTGAATAAATGACATATCCTAATTTAGGATACATCACCAGATTCAAGTCAGAGAGTATCCTTTGCCAGTCAATAAGAGTGCGGGTCACTGGAAGATCTCTTCGTAGAATTTTTCTCAGGGCTTCGTTGGATAACTCCTGTAGTTCTTCTAAGACTGCAGCTTGAAATATATTCTCTTGCTCCTCCACAAGCCTTGCAAAATTTAAAGCCAGTTGAGCTTGGTTAACTACTTCCAAGCTTTCTTTCAGATCCTTGGAGATTTCAATATGAAGGTTGACAGCCCTGAAGAAGTGAGCTTGCACAAAAATTCTTCCTGTTACTTGGGTTAGAAATGGATTTATTTGGAAAATCCACTTTGATTTCCAAAGGCCATTCCAGCAATCTCTTGTTTCATAGCTGTGATCCTCAATGCAAGCAATCAAGAACTCCTTATTTTTCACACTTTTTCTCAGCACGTTGCAATTTCCTGTTGGATAGTGATCATTCACATACAGTTTTAAGGCACACAGAACAACATTTCTTAGGTATTCTGTCTCATTCCGAATGATTCCATGACTTTGGATGTCTTTTAACTGGTTTTGAAGCAGGTCGAATTTGAAAGAAAGTTTGCTTTGATAGTCAAAAAATCGGTAGTCACCCACTACATTGTGGTGAGACAGGAGTACTGGATTTCCATCGATGCAGAGTGGCACAGAATATTTTTGGCAGTGTTGGTGGCCTGCACACTCACCTTGATGGTGCATAAGTTTTTCATCACGGATAAGCAGACAGAGATCATCAAAGGCATTAACAAATTCCCCTGGAGGAGCCTGTATTAACAGTCTGCGAATTACTCTTTCTTTCTCTTTCCTACTCAGAACGCTAAGTGACATGTTTGGTTGCAGCAGAAGCAAAGCTTCTGAAATAAAGAGTGTTCAAAGGATGAGAAAACATTCCATGATACACCTTTCCCATCAAGGTGTTAAACATTCAAGCTTAAGATTACTATGTCTAACCATGAAAACAGGTTGTTTGGCAAGCTCTGAGTCTCCTGATGAAGTCATAAAGAAGCTTTCTCTATGAAGTGCGGAACTGTTGATGATATCACAATGGGTGTTCAGACCCAAAGAAAAACATGACAGTCACCTGACAGCGTGGGACCCAGCCAACCAGCTGTACATATTTTGAAGATTTTAAGAACTTAACCTCCTGAACAGCCTTCTTCAAAAGTGGTGTGTCTCGGTCTTGCCAGGGATCTCTATGTTGCCAGGGATCTAGAGAAGTGTTTCTAGAGAGCCCAGAGTTTCTAGAGAGTGTTTGGCAGCCCTTTGCACCTTCGGGGACCACAGTGGCATTGCTTAATCCTCAGTCCCTCAGAATAGTTACCCCAAACCCACTGGAAGCACATTATGCTGAGAAGTTTCAGGGGGGTCAACAAAATAGTAAAAATAAAAGCAAGATAGGAAGGCAGTTGATAGAAAAATGCCAAAGAGCAGAGGATGCTGCATTTATAAACATTGAGGGTTTGAAGATATCAAAACATAACAAGAAGACAGAAATTTTCAAGGGCAGTGAAGTGCAGGGTGCACACCTTGCATATGGTTTCTGTGGGATTTAAGCTATCTCCAAAAAACAAGGGCACAAACCACTCTGTGTTTTCTGCTTTCTCCCTAGAAAAGGGGCAGAGGCTGATGAATATCAAGAAATTCCTTTACTGCAAAAGGGCAGAGTTAACTATATGTGGAACCTGTGACAACACGTAATGGGGAGAGACTTCTAAGCGAGGAGAAACGGAACAAGAGGTCATGAAAATATGGAGAACAAATATCCACTCAGAAGTCCTTTCTCTTCCTCTTTTCTCTTCTTTCTCTTGATTTATCCCCTTTACTTGATTCTCCTCTCATTCTTTTTGAAGGGTCATGAAGTTAAGCCTCTCTCATTTAAGTATAAACTGCTTCCTTCCATCCATCCTAAGCTTTTCTGAATTTCCCTAGCTTCCTGTCTTTTTCTTATAAGAACATGAGTTTTGCCATATTAAGTCATAGCCATTACATTTAAGGGCTTTCATTAGCTTTAACAATCTGAAATTGAGTGGATTTTTGAACGTTTCATGATTTTATAAATGTCATATTAATTCTCAACCTTAGTTTTTCAAATTGAAGTGTCCTAATTTTTGTAGTTTATTTGTATATGATAAGTAAAGTTGTTTTAGTTTCTTCATTCATACCAAATATACACACTCAGCGTGGCATTTTTAACTCTTTTTGATGGTACTTAAAAGTGTTGCTTTTTTTTTTTTTGCGTGTGTGTGTTTGTGTGTATGTGTTTGTGTGTGTGTGTGTAGCTGGACAGTTAACTAATGTTAACTAATATCAGGCATGATAACTATGTATTAAACACTCAGTAACAGAAACTGTGTTCAATAATATGTTAAGAACTCATTTAATGCCCCCACCTTCCTAAGTATTAATTTGCTCACTTTTCAGACAAGGGAAGTGAAGCTGAGCAACAGGTCAAGTGACAGGGAGATCTTGAAGCCCAGCTGTTCCCCAAGTCCATGTCTTCAAGAAACAGACTATATTTCCCCAATAATAACTTGATTTCTCAAATGTTTATTTTTATTCTTTACCTGTACTTTTTATTGTGTTATATATGCCCTTTCATACCTTTACTACAGAATAGTACCTACCTAGTTTTGTTTTAAATATTTATTATAGAATTATCTTGTCCCTTGAGCACAAAATAGACTATCCCTTAAAAATAAAAATAAAAGCATTAAACTGAATAGAAATAAAATACTTCTTTAGGCATTTTAAGTACTTAATGATTTTCTGTGAGAATTTCCTTAACTTCTTTTTTTGTGCTTCGTACATGGTTTTTGTCAAAGATTCGGGATGAATTTAAAGGTGGAAAAATTAACGTAGAAAAAACTTACAGATTACTTGAAAAATTAGATATTCCGTGCAATTATATTCATGTGAAATCTGTTTTCAAGGTGAGATGATATCCGCTCCTTGTCTACCCCATCCTAGGAAGGGCTTGATTCAATATTGGGAAATGTCAATAGCTACTTGGATGCTTTCTGCAGAAAATACATATGAAAAATCAGTCTCTTAAGAATTAAAGCAATTAATTATGCTAAATATGTTTATAATCAAGAAGGAGAGAATTTAGGTAGGTGGTAAAATGAACTATTAATAAAATTTGAAATAATACCAGATTATTAATTTAGTACTATAAGCTGAATATAGGAATGTTCACAGATTAGGATTGCTCATATGATTAGATCAAAATCATATAAATGATGAAATGGTAAATGGATTAGATCTTAATAATTTATAGAAGGAATAAGTAATATTGAGAAAAATGGCATTTAACTCACATCAAAGTAGAAAATCATGCCCCAAATTCTTTTTGTTTGAAGAAGAACCACTAGGGAGGGAACCTGACTCAATTCTTTCACTAGAGGACAGAGGGAAAGATGGTAAGTACAAGAGAAGAAGTCAAGCATTCAGCTGAGTTTGCCTTAGGAAGATGGCAAATTTCTTGGCGAATCAGGCAAGAATACTAGATTGGCCAATCTAGATAGTTAGGAAGATAGAAATCCTGAAGCTGATAGTGTTTTTTGAAATAGACTACCCAGATAACAACCTATGTTGAAATGTTACCATTATTGCAAACTGTGAAGCTTGTGTTATCTACTTGCAAGCTAACCAATTAGCCTATAATTTCATGGATGATGGCAGAGGCATGTTTCTGGTTCAGGGAAAATAACTTGTTACTCACAAAAATAGCAACTGAAAGAGCATCAGCATTTTGGTGCCATTTCTCCCAGCCTCAGTTCCTAAAGCTTGATGTGAAGAGGGCCAATTGACACATGCACATGCAGCGGATTGAGTTACCAGAGAAGGACCTCAAGCTTAAGGAAACCCAATCTTTTATCATGCACAGTAAACCTGCTCTTTCCTATGGAAGGAGATACTATCTCTCGTTATGCAAACATCTTTCAACAGCTAGTTCTGAAGAAAGTGTTGGTGCCTCTGCTCAGAAACTTGCAGAGACATGGGAGACCATGGAGAGCAGCCCCCCATCAAGTACTTTTCTCAATAAGATTTAGCCCCCATGTTTACAAATCACAAAGAGGAGGTTAAAAAAAAAGCTGTACTTCTTAAGAGATTGCAGTAAAAGACGGGTTTCAGGTTGTATTTATGAATGCAAGCAGTATATGCTGCCATAAGCTATCAGGATTTTAATCAACTCATGTCTAATACCATACCTGAAGAACGTAAGTTTTTGTGAAAGATCTTTACATGTAGAATTTTCCCCCAGTAGTGTCACTCAAAGGGAGAAACAATTATGTACTTTCTAGTTTAATAAAATTCACACGTAATACAATGTAGAGGTAATGTATTAAATCTCCATCAAATGTGAAATATGATAAATCTTATTCAGTGATTATCAGGTTGCTTTGAATTATCTGCAAAATAAAGATATGTGTCTGAAATGCACTTGAGTAAAATGCATGCCATATTTAAAAGTATTATGTCGAATGTGCAGCAGTTATAACAAGTAAGGCAGTAGCTCATTAATTGAAACTGATGATTATTTGGACATGGCAGGAATGAAGGTCTATTTTGTTTAGCAAAACCTTTTTGGAGTGGCTATGAAAACAATGTGAATTATAAAAATTAGAGGGGCAGAGGTTGCTTAGAATTCTTCAAAGCCCCTTTCAAATGACCTCAAATAATTTAAAGCATACATTGTATATAAACAGGGCTGATGATCTGGATAAGCAATCTTTATCTATTAAAATAATTCCCCTAGGCCCTTTAATAAATAATACTTTGCTGTCTTAGGCTAAATTGCCATATATGCATTAAAATGTTAATTAAATAGAATGCTAGGGAAGGTGTATTGGCCTACTAAATTTTCTGGATAGTTAAAAATTAGGCTTCTTAAACATTGGACTGTTTTGTTTCAACTTTTGTTGTCTGTCTTTCTACACTTCATGGGTACAGCTTGTAGCCAGAGTAAATAAAATGAATCATGATGAATCTTATTTTGATGACCAAAATCTTCTAGAGTTTCAGGGCTATTGTTATTGGCAAGCTCAATGGGCATGGAGACTCTTTACTCCACTAGATCTTAACTGTGTAGGACTTGGCAACCCAGAAGTTGTTCTGAGCAAACATCGTAATCTGCAGAATGGGGATACTGATACAGTTATCTTGCAGGATTGTGCTGAATATTAAATATTATTTGTGAATGTGTCTAATAGTAGGCTTGGCAAAGAGTAAACACTCAACAAATATTAGTTGAAGCTATAACAATCATAATTGTTCAAAAAATATAGAAAATTGCCTTATGTTTATTGATTTCTTAAGAAGCTGGCATAAATTATGATGTGAATTTATTTCCTTATTGGGTAAATATTTACCATGAAATTTAAGTAAAGAAGATGTACATTTATGACCTTGGAAAAATATTCTAAATTTCATTTTACAAAATTAATTATTGAGTCATGACTTGAAGAGCAATTCCCTAAGATTTTTTAATCCCTTTATTAAAAAATCTTTATTACTTTAAATCATTGTCTTTAATTTGTAGTGTGCAAGATATTTTATAGGAAATACCATGTGTCATTTCAATACACATTGCTAGCCTGAGACTACCTTCTTGATTGTTGGTTGAGTATGAAATAGCATCTTTCTTAATTTTAAGAATTCATGTTATAATTGTGCTTACCTTAAGTTTTCAAATTCTCTAAGCAGTTAACAGCCATTATTAAATCTATAGTATGTGCTTGGCACTCTGTTAGAAACTATGGATTGTAAAAAATTAATAAAGTGCTCTCTTTCTCTCATTAGAAGGAGAGGAAATGCAGAAATTACTATTTTATATGTAGATTATAATAAATTTCATAGGTAATACATACAGGGAATCTGAGGAGACAGAGACTCAAACGTGGGCTTCTATAAAAGATGCCATTGTAGAGGAAGCATTCTTGTTGGCCCTTGAAGAATAATAAGCAGTATGTGTAAGAGTACAGTGTGAGAAGTGCTCGGGGAGTAAAAGGTAATGAAGTATGACTTGCATGTAGGATGCATGAAGGGAGTGGTGAGAAATGGCTGCAAATGCTAGGCATGGCCAGATGACAAAAATCCTGAGTGGTAGGCTATGGAATTTGGATTTACTGTTATAGGCAATGGGTAGCCACTGAAAATTTTTGAGTAGGGAAATTGTGAAAATTTTAGGATAAATCTGGCAGCAATGTAGAGTGGTTTGAGAGTTAAAAGGTAGAGAGAGGAGGGAACGTATATCTCTGCTGCCTCTGCCTTACAAATATGAAACTTGTGTCAACTCAGCCACTTATATTTTTGTTTGGTTTATGATTTCCTACCTTAGTTGGTCCTCCACAGTCTAAGCTTATTTTTTATCTCAAAAACAAATAGCTCCATATCCTTTTCTAAACACTACATTCTCTCCTTTAGCAGATAAACTGAAAGAATCCTTTACATTTCTTTCTCCACTTCGATAATTCATTGCAATAAATTTTGCCTTTACACCTACCTTGAAAACCTCAATTTTTTAAAATGGTAAATACAATGGTTAGGCTCTCTCTGCATTTTATTTATCCCTCTTTTCTTAAACTACTCCCCATTCTGACTTCTATGACATCACTCTCTCCTAGTTTTCTTTTAAATTTCTGATCATTCCTTTTTCATCTGTCCTGCCATCATTTTTTCTTTTGCTCTTCTCTTAAAGTTGAGTTCTTAATTTTATTTATTTTTACTTTATATACTATTCTGAACAATTTTATTAACTTTTCTTTTTTCTCCAGTTTTATTGTGATATAATTGACATCCAACATTGTATTAGTTTCAGGTGTACAACATGATGATTTGACATATGTGTATATTGAAAAATGATTACCACAATAAATTTAGTAAATATCCATCAGCTCACATAGGTACAAATTTCTTTTTCTGTGATTAGAACTTTTTTTTTTAAAGATTTTATTTATTTATTTGAGAGAGAGAGAATGAGAGACAGAGAGCATGAGAGGGAAGAGGGCAGAGGGGGAAGCAGACCCCCCGCTGAGCAGGGAGCCCGATGTGGGACTAGATCCCGGGACTCCAGGATCATGACCTGAGCCGAAGGCAGTCGCTTAACCAACTGAGCCACCCAGGTGCCCTGTGATTAGAACTTTTAAGATGACTCTTGTAGCAACTTTCAAATATGCAATACGGTATTGCTAATTTAGTTACCAAACTGTGTGTTATATCCCCAGAACTTATTATTATATATGCTGTATCAGTGTTAGCTACAGTCATCATGTACATTTCATCCCTAGTACTTGTTTATCTTATAATTGGAAGTTTGTACCTTTTGACCACCTTCACCCATTTCTTCCACCCCATCAGCCCTGCCTCTGGTAATCATCAATCTGTTCTCTGTTTCTATGAGTTCAGTTTTTTTAAGATTCCCCTTATAAGTGAGATAATTTAGTATTGGTCTTTCTCTGACTTATTTCATTTGACATAATGGCCTCAAGGTTTATCCATGAAGTCACAAATTATAGAATTTCCTTCTTTTCTATGGCAGAGTAATATCTTATTCATATTTTCTTTATTCATCTGTTGATAGACACTTAGGTGGCTTCCATCTCTTGGCTATTGTAAATAATGCTGTAATAAACATGGAGGTACAGAGATCTTTTCAAAATAGTGATTTTGTTTCCTTTGAATAAATATCAGGAAGTGGAATTGTTGTATGATATGGTAGTTAGTTCTATTTTTAATTTTTTGAGTAATTTTCATATTGTTTATAACCATTATTTGAATTCTTTATCTGGTAAATCTCTTATCTCTGTTTCATTTAGGTCTGTTTCTGTTTATTTTGTTCTTTTGTTTGGAACGTATCCCTCTGTTTCTTCATTTTCTTTTACTCTCTGTGTTGGCTTCTGTGCTTTAGATAGAACAGCCACCTCTACCAGTCTTGAAGGAGTGGCCTCATTTAGAAGATGAAACTTACTGTTCAGCTCAGCCTTAGCTTTTGTTTGTTTCTCAAACTTTGTCCAAGCAGCCTACTTTATTCTTAGTGTCTCCCTGTCATTGAGGGAATGCCAAGACCTATCAGTGTTCCAAAGGGGAGGATCCCAGTCAGCACCTAGATGTGGGCTGATTAGAAGCCCGATCCCCCAGGTAGCAGCTTTTAAAGTATACAAATAAACCTTTTTCAGGGAAAGACTGGAAATGAGTGTCTCTGTAAATCCCTCTGCACCAAGCTCCAGTGGGACAACTAGCCAAGGGTTTTTGCTTTCTTTGCCACAGTTCTGCTGAACCTGTGAGCACAAACCCTACTGGCTGTCAGATCCAGGCTGTCATCCTTTGAGTGGCAGCTGCAAAAGCTGGAGTGCCAGATGTGTGCACATGCTTGTTTCAGGGAGATACTCGTGATCTGGAGGGAGACAGAGAGAAACACGAAGACGGTACCTTCTGGCCTCCCTGGTCTCTAGGGAAGATTGTAGTCTGCCTTTCCACCTGTGTTGGATCAGAAGCATGACTCTCAGGCTGTAGCTTTTAAGATAACCACATAGGCCTCTTTCAGGGAAAAAAAACTCTGTGTTAGTCTGCTGCCTCCGTGCTGAGCCCTAGGGGGATAGCCATCATGAGTCCTTGTGAACTGTTAAGAATGGTTTACTATAGCTTTGTGGATCTTGCGGACACAAACCCCAGTTGGCTTTAGGAGCTAGGTATTTTGAGAGCCTATCTCTCAAGTGGAAGTCTTAAAAGATGGGGCACTAGAAGTTGGGTCCAAACCCCTCACTCCTCAGGGAGAAGCAGAGAGTTGTGGGTTTTCTCCCAATTATATGTCACCATGTTGTGGGTGAGGTTTGTGGACAGATTGTGTCTCAGCCTCTCCTGCCTATTTTGATACAGAATTTTTTCTCCTTTGTCCAATATGAAGGGAAGTTAGTTCACTCAAATAGTTTTTGGATTTCTTGCAGAGGGAATTGTCACATATGTAGTTGTAGATTTGGTATGTCCATGGGAGGAGGTGAGTTCTGGAGGTTCCTGGGTCACCACCTTATTGCCTTTCAATGACTTTCATTACCACGTTAATGGGAACAAAGCACAAGTTTTCTATCTTGAACACAGTTTTCTATCATGTACATGCTACTATTTGTTCATCACCTGCCATATTCTAGGCCTTGTGTTAGGTTTTTGCATACATTATTTCAATGTACATCCAAGGAAATTGTTATTAGTCTCTTTTTACACATAGAGATATAGAGGATAAGAATGTTGATTTAATTTGTTTATGTCATATTACTGTGGAAACTCATATCTGGGTCTGTCTGCCTGCAAAATCCTTGTGTTTTCTCCTATAATACACCAATCCTCACTTCCCATCCCAACTAATTGTCTCCTGGCTCTCTTGGTTTGGGTGAAGATACTTCACGTTTATTATATTTAAGATAAACCATCTTTCCTTTCAAAACTGTCTTCCTTTTTCTTGAAGATGGCAGCACTATTCTCTCAGTTATCCAAGCCAGAAACCCGAGAGAGTCCCAGACTCTTTCTCTTACTTTACCTTTACATCAAATTTTCAAATCTTTTAAGGGCTATTTTATTCCTACACAAAGTCAATTGGTCTCCAACTGCTCGCTACTCAAAGTGTGCTCCTCAGACTAGCATCTCTTGCATCCCCTGGGAACTTGTTAGAAACACAGAATCAGACATATTGAAGCTGACTGCATTTTAACAAGTCCCTCAGTGACTTATATGTCCATTAAAGTTAGAATAGCCCTATAAACTGGTTCCTTGCTTTTAATCCTACCTTGTATGTAGCTGTCAGAATGATCTTTCTAAAACAAAATCTACATGATTTCCCTCATTAAAGCTCATCAGTCAGTCACTGGTTGAGAATGAAGTCTGAGAGCCTCAGTGTGGCATCCAAGGGGCCTCTAGGATGCAATTTTGACTTCACCTTTATCTCTCACTGCAGCTTCACTAACATCCTCTCTAATCACATTCCTGTTTTGTACTGTCATGTGTTTTATTTGCTCTGATCCCAACAATTAGAATAACCCTTTTCCTCTTCACTTTCGGGCAACCATCTTCTTTCTCAATGAAAGTTCAGCTCCAGGATCACCTCTTCTATGAAGACCTTTTGTCTCCAAGAGGAATTGCCCAACTTTCTTTTTCTGTTGTGTGTAAAGTGTCCATTTTAACACTTTCATGTCAGCTTTCCTTTTCTAGAATATGAGCTCCCAGGGGGCACTGATAAGGTGTTGCCTTTACATCCTTACTACTCTATTTCATTTCTGATTCATATATTTAGTTAGGAAGAAAGGGAAGACAGAGAGAAGACAGAGTTGTTAAGCAGTGTAAATTAGTATGTCAGAGTTTGGGGAAAAAGGTGGCAAATCATATCATTTCCTGTGATATATTTTGAATACTCTGTTTTTAGTGTAATTTTGGAGACAAATTGAAACACCTCATCTTAATTTAAAAGGGAATTCTGTCTTTCGATAGATCAAATTTCTTGTGAGGTCATTATTTTAAGTGACACTTCATCTTTTTACTAGCAAATTGAGCAAGGGAAAATGGTTACAAGAAAAGCTTTAATTTTGTTTTCTGAAAGCATACTATCAGAATATCAATAGAATCATTTTAATATGTTCTTTTATCTTCATGTTTTCAACCATTCATTCAAACATACAGTCACTAATGTCCTATGCTAGGCTAGGTCCAGTACTAGGCATTGGGAATAAAAAGAATAAAATATCTACCTTCATGGTGTTCATGGTCTTAAGGTAAGACATATACTTTTAAATTATACATAAACATTGAATGGGTTGTTTGGTAAAGTTCTTTTTGTAATGCCTTGTAGAGACTAACCACTTAATGAATTTTTTTTAAACAAGAGAAAAATGGCTTCATTACTCTTGTTTTATGCTGTATTTATAAATTATTAATATGTAACATTTTTAAAAGCTGTAGTATTCCCTGAAGTGGGGCCCAAGATTTTGCATATTTTTGGTAATATGTATTTAAAAATATATTTTCCTATTCTTCCTAGGTTTAGGGATATGTTAACTCTTTATCCAGTTAAATGCACGTATTTCACCAGAATTGTAAAACTGTTTAGGTGTTAGATCATGTTCTTAATACCTTCAGTCAGGCATTCTTTTATTCTTTTAAGTACTAAGAGTACAAGAAGCAAATGGCAAACTTCCTGTTCAAGGCAATTCTAGAAGGGATTTAGAAAAAAAAAGGCTTTCATTCCAGTGTAATAAATTCTATGATAGAAGAAGATTCAGAGTCTTATAAAAAAAAAAAAACAGAGGTGGGCTATCTGATGTGGCCTGGGGGAGACAGAAAGGAACATTTGGGAAGACTTCTAGAGGAGGATACTTTTCCAAGAATTAGTAAAAATTAGTAAGTTAGGAAGTGAAAGAAGGGTATTCCAGACAGAAGAAACAGCCTATGCAATAGCAAGAGAGTTTGGTATTTGTACTGTAACTAATTCAGAGCACCAAAAGTGTGAGGTGCAAGAAAGAAAAGGATTAGAGCAGACACCATCAATGACATCTTAAAGGACCTTGGATGCCAACACGATACAGTTTGGGTTTTGTCTTGAAGACAAAAAAGAAATACTGAGCAATTTAACAGGTGGTTGAAAGGATCAGATTTGTATTTTACACAATTTATTTCTACTTATATACTGTCGATATGCATGATGGTGTATTGACATGTCTTTCTTCCTGCTGTTCCTCTGTGTGGTTTTGGAGTTAGTTCAAATCCTGGTCTACCATGCCTGTGGGACTGGGGACAATTGACCTAAGATTTCTGAGCCCCAGTTTCCTCCTACAGGGGAGATATTAAATTTATACATTGGTAATCTATCAGTTTTGATACTATTATGTGTGTCAGTACTCAGATTTGAATCCTTCTTGCTTATCGCTTTCCTTTTTCCCGCTTTCCCTGCTGCTGATTTCGTTATCCAGGCTCCATCATTACTGACTTCCTTTGCTTTCCTTTTCCTTCTCTCTTTCTACTAAAATTAAAATTTCCCATCTTCAGTAATACAATTTTCATCTATTCTGTGTGGTTTTTATTTTTTGGTAATTTAATTAGTGTTTGACTGTTAACTCCTTTGGGTTGGATCAAATAGCAGTTATTTGGATTTGTGGAATTTTGTTTGAACTTTACATCTCTAATTCTTTCTAGTATCAGATGACAACTTTGATCTTTTGGGAAAAACAAAACAGAGCAAGTCAGATGGCCAAGTTTAAACCTTGCTTGAAAGTAATAAAACTTTCATCACTTAGTGGATAATGTATTTTATTTTATACTGCTACTTAATAGGACTGTAATTTTTAATTTATACAATTATATAACCAAATTTGTGGGAATTACAGGGACACTTGATTTTTATGGGCTTGTTAAAGATCATATAACAAATTATGAGTGGGATGGGGCTAAAATAAAATAAATTTAATTCTATGACATTGACTTTAATACAGAATTTAAAAATAGTAAGTTGAATCTTGTTAGTCTACAAAGATAATTGATAACATGAATTACTTTAAGATTATATAATTTTAAGGTGCTATTATTGTTGAATGAGCTCTGGGCCCAATTTGCCAAGAACAGATCCCAGCTTTTCTCCCAAGCTTATCTTCATCTCATTCCCATTTGGGGCTTCATCCCAGTCCCTGCTTCCTCATGTTGCCCCATACGCATGGATTCACATTCCTTTGTGAACTAACCTGATACTCTTCATATTCAATTCCCAGCTCAGACTGCTTCTTGGATCCCTCATATCAAACTGTCTGGTCTACCACTGAACTTTTGCTGTTGTACCGTAGGGGTTCATTTTATGAGCAAAAGTGCAAAAGATGAGACACTAGGCTGGATGATGTGAGGGAAGCAGAACTTGATAAGACATAGCAATACATTGATATCTAGAACAACCATTTATTGTATATTTGCAGTCCTCACAGCAACTTGATGACATAGGTAGTGAAAAATGCCATTTTTCAGATGAAGAATATGAAGCTCAGAGAGTTTAATTTATGTTCCACCCTGCAGTTCTCTGTCACTTCCAATTGGTCACGCCCAACTGGTCATTCTACACTTTTACTTCTGCTACTCATTTTCCTACTCAGAACCTCACACTATTTCTGATGCTTTTAATAATTGGACACAGCCCACTTTCTTGTTTCCATCTCATAAAGTTCAAACATGAATTTTCCAGAAAAGCCAGGTGAATCCACTCTTTCTTATCAGAACCCACCTTGTTTGTCGCTGCCCCCAATCCTTCAGTGATAATGTACATTTCACTTCCTCAAGATTCTCTGTAGCTACTGTGGTTACTGTAGTGCTATTACCACCCCTGCAAATTCTGAAGTTTACAGTGACCTTGAATGTCTCAGATTTACTCTGATGTTTATGTGTATCAGTGGCATGGGATTACAAACCATCTCACATGGCTGTAAGAAGGTACTGAAGGAGAGTGGAAGAGAAAAATGAAACGTATAATTGAAAGACAATTTAGAATGCTCATCAACTCCCACACATTTTTCCATTCCCACTATGGCCACTGTTTTTTTTTTTTTTTTTTCTGGTCTGAGTATTTATTTATTTATTTATTTATTTAAAAATTTTTTTTTTAATTTTTAAATTTTATTTTGTTATGTTAATCACCATACATTACATCATTAGTTTTTGATGTAGTGTTCCATGATTCATTGTTTGTGCATAATACCCAGTGCTCCATGCAGAATGTGCCCTCCTCAATACCCATCACCAGGCTAACCCATCCTCCCACCCCTCTAGAACCCTCAGTTTGTTTTTCAGAGTCCATCGTCTCTCATGGTTCGTCTACCCCTCCGATTTCCCTCCCTTCATTCTTCCCCTCCTGCTACCTTCTTCTTTTTTTTTTTTTTAACATATATTGCATTATTTGTTTCAGAGGTACAGATCCGAGATTCAACAGTCTTGCACAACTCACAGTGCTTACCAGAGCACATACCCTCCCCAGTGTCTATCACCCAGTCACCCCATCCCTCCCACCCCACCCCCCACTCCAGGAACCCTCAGTTTGTTTCCTGCGATTAAGAATTCCTCATATCAGTGAGGTCATATGATACATGTCTTTCTCTGATTGACTTATTTTGCTCAGCATAATACCCTCCAGTTCCATCCATGTCGTTGCAAATGGCAAGGTATCATTCCTTTTGATGGCTGCATAATATTCCATTGCATATATATACCACATCTTCTTTATCCATTCATCTGTCGATGGACATCTTTGGCCACTGGGTTTTAAGTGGTATTTTCCACTTACCTTTTTCCAACTTCAGCATCATTTCATGCAGTTCTATATATTTTATTTGAGATAAGAATCCAATGTAAGATTCATCTTCTTTCAAGTATTAGTTGTTATATATATTACACAAATACTCTATAAACTATTTATTTTGTGTATTTTTTATATTCACAATGTGAGCCCACCAGTCATTTTTTTTTAGTAGGATAATGACAGGCTGAAGCAAGGAAGAATCACCATAGAAGAATTTAGATCAATTTATCGAATTATTGCACACAGAGAAGAAATTATTGAGATTTTCAACACATATTCTGGAAACCAGAGATTTCTTTTTGAAAAAAACCTGCTTCAATTTTTGATACAAGAACAGTATGCACTTGACATGACCACAAATATTGCTTTTGAGATCATTCAAAAGTATGAGCCTATTGAAGAAGGTATGCTTACATTTCAAAGTTTTCTCAAATATCTAAATGCACAGTATTTTTTTATGAATTACAGTTATCAAGTTAAAATTTTGGGATGGGTCAGATTTCTTCTGGATAATGTAAAATATTGGCAGTTTTATTTCTATATTTTATAGACTGTATATATACTTTTTAGAAAACTGCACTGTGAAAACAGTTACATTCTTTCCTACTTCATTGTCAAGCTTCCTTTTTTTTTTTTTTTTTTTAAACTGCTTTGGTATATCTCTTAAGTGTTCAGAGACCAGTTTAGGCATGGAAAGCAAGATGAGATTCTGTTACATGTACTGTGATGAAAGAGTCTTCATTTTCATTAATAAGTTAAAAACCAAGTAATAGTCTTCTACATTTATACATTATACTACTGAAAATATATGGAAGTATTAAATAGCTAAGTGAAAACTATTCTAGGAAAAAAGTAAAATATTATAAAATCACTACTTTCTTCATTGTTTATATACATAATTGTCTATAAAGTTTCATAAACATGAAAAAATTTTCCTTCATTTTTGAATATAGTCATCTGGTTTATTTTATTTTATTTTTTAAAAGATTTTATTTATTTGAAAGAGAGAGAGAGAGGGAGAGCATGAGTGGAAGCAGGGGTAGAGGGAGAGGGAGAAGCAGACTCTTCACTGAGCGGGGAGCCTGACAGGGGCTCAATCCCAGGACCCGAGATCATGACCTGAGCTGAAGCCCTACTGAGCCACCCAGGCACCCTTAGTCCTCTAGTTTGAATTAAATGACCATTTAAGCTAATCATGTGTCATATAATTTTTGATCTTTGTCCCACTTTTTAATGGGCAAAACATTTCACATTTTTTCCACTTATGCGTATCTTTAAATGAAAATAGACATAATATAATAAAATATTCACATAATTATGTAAAAGTACCATTAAAGCAGTGTTTAGCCCTACACAAATTAATAAAATAGCTCAGAATATTTATTTAACAAGGGAAGTATGAAAGTTCAAGTTCTGCCTCATTTGAAAGTTGGTTTATGTACCAATGTTTATGATAATATGGGTTCTAACAAAATCAAACATTTCTTCATTGAGTCACATATTCATAACTTATTCCAATATTTATTTGTGGCAACCAAGTCTGCTTCTGGGGACTGAGGATACTGCCTTATGAAGAATAAGGCAAAGTAGGTCTTATGTTAATGATGGGGGTGTGAAGGAGACTGACAATGAATAAATATATAAAAGGATGATTCCACAGAATGCTCTGTACTGTGCGTGATAGAGAGTAAACAACCCAGGAAGACTAGCTGGGTTGGGTGTTTAGGGTGGTCCATTCTGAGGATGTGACCTTTAAGCTGACACCAAATTGATAAGAAAGAACTAGTCATGTGACAAAATGGGAGAAGTTTCTGAGGTCAAGGGAAGAAAAGTATTGGACATGAGTTGGAGAATTCAAGAAATAAGAGAACAGTGTGGCTGGAACTTGGAGAATGAGGGCAAGATGAATTTGGGAGATGAGCAGGGATCAAGTCATGTTTGTCTTGCAGGTCATAATTAGGATTTGGGCTCCACGACTCACTGTCATGAAAAGATTTTGGAGAGTTGCAGTGGTAAGACTGAATGCAGTACTAGTAAGAGTTTGGTGTGATCACTATTAAAATTTTTGCAGGTTTGCAACAAGATAAAGAGCTTGCACCAGGATGTAAAACAACTACACCACTAAGCATGCCTGATAAGTTCAGCTGTCTACTTCTTTTTTTAACAGCAAAAATTTTCTCTAAAGAAGTAGTGAATTGATTTATGTTTTGGCTCAAGCTCTTTATGCAATTGCTGACTGGAAACAACCAGTCCACAGATAAGCTCTTTGAGTAGCACTGATGTAGTAGTGAGTATTCAAAAAAAAAAAAAAAAAAATTACTTTGGCACCGTTACCTGCAGGGGTAAATCAAAAAGAAAAAAGGATAATGAAATGGTTGGCAGTGACATCTTGGAACTGTGTTTGCATTTTAACTATAATACTACACTGTTCATCCATTACATCGTTTGAGCCTCCCTCCGGCTCAGATACTTTCACACACACCCAAGACCTTGTGTTTCATTTACATGCTTATTGATCACTTATTAAGGCCAATTAGAATTATGATTGGATAGTCCCAAATACTGCTGGCTCCTCAATCTCATCCCACTTTGGTACGTGATATGCACCAAAAGAGGTTTTTAAATATCCATGAGATTGGGCGCCTGGGTGGCTCAGTTGGTTAAGCGACTGCCTTCGGTTCAGGTCATGATCCTGGAGTCCCGGGATCGAGTCCCGCATCGGGCTCCCTGCTCGGCAGGGAGTCTGCTTCTCCCTCTGACCCTCCCCCCTCTCATGTGCTCTATGTCTCTCTCATTCTCTCTGTCTCAAATAAATAAATAAAATCTTTTAAATATCCATGAGATTAACTCTCATCTCAATCTTGTAGCTTTTAAGGGCACAAAATGAGTTTGTTTGTTTTCTATTTCATTATCAAAGATATTAACTTAATTATTCAGTAGTTCAAAAGGGCTATAAAGCAATCACTGCTCCAGAAAAAAGAATAAATTCATGCAAATCTTTACTATTACAATATATGATGCATTTGCCCATGTGCTCCCATACTCCTAAATTTTCATGTCTTTCAAACAGAGAGTTTGCCTGCCTATAAACATTTTATGTATTCTTTTCTAGCTTTCATTTTTTTAAGCCAAAATTGTAATAGCATTTTGAATGCTGGCTTTTTCACTTTTATGAAGTAATAAACATTTACTTTTGTCACTATATATTTTTTCTGATACATTATCTTTAATTGCTGCTTAGTACTGTATCATATTTTGAGCCTTAATTTGTTTTCTCCCCCATTTATTTTGCTTTTATAAATAACGCTAGTGTGAGCGAGCATTCTTGCATATCAATCTTTGTCTGAGTCTCTATTTCTATAGTATAAATTCCCAGAAATAAAATTCTTTGTCAAGGATCACTCTCTAGTTTAAAGTGAATATTCACACCAGCTGTTATTTTGAGACAAACTGAATTATGAATAACAAAATAATAATAACAACTAGCATTGATAGAGCTAATTTATGTAACTAATATATAAGGATAGGAGCTATGATTACTATCATCCCAAAGATAGGGAGAAGTTAACTAACATGCTTAATGTGTAACAAGTAAATAGATTTAACTAAAACTGTCTGATTCCAGAGTCAGTGTTTTGCTTAAATACATAATTTTGGTAATGTTATGCCAATAGTATAAAAGTTCAGCAATAGTTTACTAAAGATGCTAATATGCAAATGATCCAGCAATTCCATTCATAAACATGTACCCAACAGAAATGTATACATATTTGCACCAAAAGACATTTACTGGTTGTTTATAGCAGCATTCTCTGTAAGAGCCTCCAACTGGAAATGATCTAACTGCTCCTCAAGAATAAAATTGATAAATAATTGTGGTGTACTCACACAATGGAATACTATCCAACAATGGGAATAAACAATGTCTAACTATATGCAGCTATGAATAAATCATAGAAACAATGTTGAGCAAAATAAATCAGCCACAAAAAAATACGTAGTGTGTGAATTCATTCCTATAAAGCACAAAAAACAGAGAAAACTAATCTAGGTGTTTAGAAGCCAGACCACTGAATACAGTTAGGAGGGAGAAACTGAAAAGTTAGCAGAAGGCAGGCTTCTGGGGTGCTGCAATGTTTTGTTTTTTGAGGTGGGTGCTGCTTATCTAGATGTTTAGCTTATGGAAATTCATTGACCTATGATATATGTATTTTCCTATATGTATTTTTTTTAAAGATTTTATTTATTTATTTGACAGAGAGAGACACAGTGAGAGAGGGAACACAAGCAGGGGGAGTGGGAGAGGGAGAAGCAGGCTTCCTGCCGAGCAGGGAGCCCGATGCGAGGCTTGATCCCAGGACCATGGGATCATGACCTGAGCTGAAGGCAGATGCCCAACGACTGAGCCACCCAGGCACCCCTCTTATACGTATTTTAAAACGTTAAAAAATCAGAGATGAATTAAATAATATACTCTCTACTTGAATGTTGATATAGAAGAACTAGGGGTATTCATTAGAAAAAAATTGTTTCCACAGAAAAATTAGAAATAGTATCAATATTAATTCTAAATGAATATTTTAGAAACATGCTCTACTATAGAATAAATTTTAAAATGAGATGTAATTTTTATACAGTTAATGATATTTCTGCATCCCTTTAATTTATTTTTTATAGTTAAGAGAGCACACCAGATGTCATTTGAAGGTTTTATAAGATACATGGGTTCACCTGAATGTCAAATACTTAAAACTGATTGTGGAAAAGTTTATCAAGATATGAATCATCCATTAAATGATTATTTTATTTCAAGTTCACATAATACATACTTGGTATCTGACCAGTTACTGGGACCAAGTGACCTTTGGGGATATGTAAGGTATTTATTTTGATTTTTATATCCATTACATTTTACAGCACTTGGAAGTTCCAATAAGTGGTAATTCACAGTAAAAGAAGACTATGGATGTTGTGCAAAAACATAGGAAAAAGAAATTTTGATTTGTGAATATCTTGGAGAGCCAACCTTTGATGGCTATATAATTATTCTATATTTTAGTATCATACACTTTCCTTCAAATTCTGCCTATTGACCTTCTTTCCCTGATTATTGCCCCTCTGAGGTTTCCTGAATAATTTGGATACCTCCTATAGGAAACTATATGAAGAAGAATGTTCTTATTTTATTTCACCAAAACATCTTAGATTTTTTAAAGATTTTATTTATTTATTTGACAGAGAGAGACACAGCGAGAGAGGGAACACAAGCAGGGGGAGTGGGAGAGGGAGAAGCAGGCTCCCCGCCGAGCAGGGAGCCCGATGTGGGGCTCGATCCCAGGACCCTGAGATCATGACCTGAGCCGAAGGCAGACGCTTAACGGCTGAGCCATCCAGGGGCCCCAAAACATCTTAGATTTTTAAAAAATATAGTTAAAATTATTTCCCAGACATCAAGACACCATCTACAAGTAAAGGCAACACATAAATAGATAAATTATATACTTTGGCATTTATAGATTAGATAGATAAATATAGAGATTTATATGTCAAATGATTTACATAGATTAAGCAATCTATGCCACACCTCGAAGTTTGCACTCTACAATGTATCACACTGTCAATACCAGGCTTCAGCTTAGGCAGTCATCTGAGAATCTATTGGTGAACAAGATTTTCAGAGCTCATGTGTTCATGAGAATAGACATCATAAGCAGGTAAACAGACTGATATTTTCAAGGACAGATTAGTCACATGGAGAAAGTAAACTAGGGTAACATGAGAGAAAGTAAAGATGGGGTGGAGGGTGTTACTTTAGTTAAAGTGTCAAGAAAGGATTCTCAAGGGGCCACATAGTTTGGTCTGAGTAATGATAAAGAGGAAACCTCAGAAATATTTGGTAGGAAGGGCACACTAAGTAGAAGAAATAATAAATGCTTAGGTATATTCAAATGAGAGAAAGCAAGTTTGGCTGGAAACAAATGAATGGAGAATGAAGGGAGATGAGTTTGAGGAAGTAGACACGGTCAGTTTATGAGGGTCTTAGAGGCCATGGAAAGGAGACTGGATTTTATTCCAGTTGCATTGGGAAGCCATTGGAGAGGTTTTCCTTAAAATGTCATAATTCGATTTACTTTCTACTGTGCAGGAAAGACTGATGGTGTAGGAGTGGAGGTAGAAGATGACTAGAGAAGATATATTAGCAATGCAGCTGGTGATGGTTATGTAGATGATGAATTCATGAGGCAGCTGTTGAGATCAGTGGTTGAATTTGAAATATTTTAAGGAGGTGGAGCCAAGAAGGCTTACCAGGTGATCTGAAGGGAGGTATAAGGGAAAGAGAATACTATCAAGATTTTTGGCCTGATAACTTAGCGTACAATGATACTATTGACAGAGATAGTGAAGCCTGCTGAGGCCATTCTAGGTTGTGAGGCAAAAGCAAGAGTGTAACAGTTCCCACATTTAGTTGAGATACCAATTCATTGTCAAAGGGCTAGGTCAGTCAGGTAAGTATATGTGTCTGGGACTTAGAAGAAATATCTAGACTAGAAAAATAGAATTGGAAGTCATCAATACACAGATGATATTCAAAGCTATGTGATTGGTTGACATTAATTAAGGATATCATGGGTGGAAAAGATATTTCATAATTCCATGATAATATTAAACTTACAAATGAACATGGCTTCACCAATTTAAAATCTTAGGTAAACACATGAATCCATGAGCTCAGAAATGTATCCATTTAGAATTCCATAAGGATAACCCAATTCATAGCTATACTTTCATTACAGAAATTTCTACTCATACTTAATTAATTTTTTAAAAAGGGAAAAATGCATTTTAGTCAAGTTGACTTAGAAATGCAGAAAATTTGCTTTTGAATGAAGAAAATATTCCGCCCAACTAAACATTTAAATTTTAATTTAATTTAATTGTATTTAAATTTAATTGTATTTCTTCCACCCACTTGTGGAAGATACACTCTTAGAATGCAAGTTTTTCAAAATTTCTCTACATAGGAGAGGTGGTATAATGTAACGATCGATTAACGCAAAGTTTCTGGTGCTGATCTTTCCTCTCTTTCCGTCCTTTGTTAATTATGTGTCAGCTACAACCTCTTTGTTTTTTTTTTTAAAGGTTATTTATTTATTTGCCAGAGAGAGACACAGCGAGAGAGGGAACACAAGTAGGGGGAATGGGAGAGGGAGAAGCAGTCTTCCCACTGAACATGGAGCCTGACGTGGGGCTCGACCCCAGGACCCTGGGATCATGACCTGAGCTGAAGGCAGATGCTTAAGGACTGAGCCACCCAGGCGCCCCAGCTCCAACCTCTTTGATTCTCAAAGTCCTCATCTCTAAAAGAGGAAGACTAATATTAACTGCCTTATAGCATTAAATATTTTAATCCATGAAAAGCCCCTTAAACTTATTTAAGTGGAATTTTTTTTTTTTTACTGAGTGACAGAGACATTTCTATTATTCATTTCCTAAAAGGGGATTCAGTGTGAAATAGTAGAAAGTGGCTTCCCTAACACCACTGGGGGAGACACAACTTTCTTTTATGTGTCTCTGAATAAAAGGAGTTGGCTTGACACAGTGAAATCCACTCAAATCATTTTTGCCGGGGACCAAACCATGTAGTGGAAATAAACAGTTCGGTAAAGGTTGGCTTGATCTAAGGATAAAATTAAAGCTATCTAGAGAAGTAGCAAGAAGCAGTATTATTTAGGTTGTCCTTCATGGAAAGTTTTCTTTCACAATTTGGTTTTTGGCAGTTTTTTTTTGTTTTCCCAGCGGAACGTTCAATATTATTCTCTGGTAACTGCCCAGAGGACTGATATTTTGTAGTGATAAAAAAAGGGCAAGATAATTTACTTTGACAATCAACTAAGAGGAGAGTGATGCAAACATTTTTTAATGGCAATTAATAAAGTTTACAAATAGATATTGCTTCTTCTCCAATTTAAAATCTAAATATGTAAATAAATCCACAAGATGAGAAGAGAAATACATTCATTTTGAATTCTACAAATATAGCCCAGTTCAGGACTTGTACGTAAATTAGATTATCACCTAATTCACCCATGGAAATATCAATGGGTAAACAAAATTTTCTTAGAAGAGCACACTAGGTCATTTCTCCAACACAAGGAGAAGCAGACTAACAAAACTCTGAAATTTTACATTATAGTGCATAACTATATACCTGAATAAAGCCGTGTGCACTTAAAAAGTAAAACAAAAATGGTCTTAAAAAACAAACCTCCAAAAAACTCAAAAAAATTTATTAATTATTTAATTTTATATTTTGCACTGTTTTGGTGAAGCCTCCAAGATAGACGAGATATCCTTCCCCTCTAATGCTCTACCTCCTCGGGTTCCCTCCATCTTTCATCCATATTATTCCCAAAGGAGCATAAGATCTCTTTATTTTCTGAATTCAGCACCTGGATTTGGGGGTCGTAATTGCTTTATCTTTGCTCAGTTAACACTTGTCCCTGACTATTGCTTGAGTCATATCCTTAGAAAGTTGACTAAATTTGATCCCCCAAGGAGTGTTAGATCTAAAAGGTCTATTTTCTCATATGGTCCCTTTGTTTCTGTTTGGGAGACCTACTGATTTTCTATCAAGTACTTGATGTTGGGACCACACTCCCTTTTCCTGTTATGGTTTAGGGTAGGGTTTTTCAAATCTTCACATTTGAGGTCAGATTGTTCCTTGCTGTGGGGTTCTGGTCCTGTGCATGGTAGAATGTTTAGCAGGAACACTGGCTTCTATGAATTAGATTCCAGTTACAAATTTCCTTCCCATTCCCAGGTGTGGCAACCCAAAGTGTCTGCAGACATTGCCAAATGTCTCCTAGGGGTCAAAATTGTCCTGACTGAAAACCACTGGCTTAGACACAGTGGGATAACTCAATATACTTCCTGGAAAACAAGTGTTAACTTGGTTTTCTCTGGGAAAAAGATCTTCGAGTATAGCAGCGGGCTTCTTCTATCTGCTTCCTGATACATGGCTGTCAATTCCAAAATCCTGATGTCTCAAGTCAGCCCTCTTTTCATTCAGTTTCTCTTCCAAGATTGTATTTTAGGAGATCACTTCTGTCTGCCTGCCACTTGTTTTCTTACATCCCTAGAATTCCCATTTTTTTCCTAATAAAAACACAATAAATGTTTATTGATCATGAACTATATCTAGAAAACATTTTTTTACGAGACTGAAATTTTAGTTCCTGCCCTTGTAGAAATGAGAGCGTAAGGACTAGGGAGAAATTGCAGGATTCACAGTGCCCAGAACTCCACATTGCACCATCTTGGTGGTGCTGAAACTGTGGATGGCACATGTTACTTCCATGCTGGGCTGTGCTCACAGAAAAGAAGCAAAGTGTGTTCAGTTCAACGCAACTCCTTGTCTTTTTTATGGATTTTGTTATACATTTGTTGCAAAATCACAAATAGTTTTTGGGATATTTTGGTACTATAGCATACATTTTTAGTGATCCAGAAATGACAATTTATTTTGTTTCAATTTTGCTAGTGCCCTTGTGAAAGGATGTCGCTGTCTGGAAATTGACTGCTGGGATGGATCACGAAATGAACCTGTTGTATACCACGGTTATACACTCACCAGCAAGCTTCTGTTTAAAACTGTCATCCAATCGATACAGAAATATGCATTCATGGTACGTGCGTATCTTTGTTATAGTTATCTAAGCCCAATATAATTTACTTGCTTCAAAATCCTATAATGCTCGACCTTAGTTTAGATCAGTGATATTTCAAATGGTGTGTTATGATCTATGTAGTATGTAGTTAAAGGTAGATTTATCAAAGTTAATCTCAAGTAGTGGGATGAATGTTTCAGGGAACTTTTTGTTTAATTATATGTGTGTGTGTGTATATATATATATATAGTGTGTGTGTGTGTGTGTGTGTATTGTGTTACAATGTAAAATATATTTCTTGCTGTGAGTTATGGCCAAAAAAAATTTGAGAAATACTGGTCTATATAATAGTAAATATTTTACCAACATTCAAGTACTTTACTTTCAAAATGCACAATAAAATATGTCAACAATGTATTATATAGATTGTTGACAGTTTTTGTGACTATGATGGCAGCAATCCATACAGCAAAGAATGTTTAGAAGTTTACTGTGGATTTTAAAAAATTATTGTTGGATTTATTAAGGTTACAGATTCAGAGATCTAGTTCTTTTGAGAGCTTCTAAATTCAGCCTACAAATCCTAGTCTATAAGTTGAGTGGGTTTTAACACTCTGCTTAAAATAATACTTGGTTCTATTTACGAACTTGGCTAATTAACCACCTTCAGACATTTTAAATTGTTTTTGTAAAGTTAGTATATTTGATTTCTTTCTTAAGTACTTCAATTGCAGTGCCATTGAAGAGATTTAATAAAATCTTACTGAGTACTTAAACAATGTATATCTAATAAATTAAACTTACAAATTTGATAAACTTGAAGTTCTCCTAAGTAGGTCAATACATTATCTGTAAATATAAACATAACTTAAAAATCACAAATTTAAATCGACTCCTTTATTATATGAGTATAAAATACTAAAAATTTACAAAATATACATATAAAACATGAAAAATTTCTATTTTAGTATAAAACATTAATACATGGCATTGATTCTCTTTTTTTTTTTTTTTAAGATTTTATTTATTTATTTGACAGAGAGACACAGCAAGAGAGGGAACACAAGCAGGGGGAGTGGGAGAGGGAGAAGCAGGCTTCCTGCTGAGCAGGGAGCCCGATGTGGGGCTCGATCCCAGGACCCTGGGATCATGACCTGAGCTGAAGGCAGACGCTTAACGACTGAGCCACCCAGGCGCCCCGGCATTGATCCTCTTAAACATTTAATTTCTAATGATTTCTAAATTTATATCTCTCCCTTGAACTCTATACCAACATAGACAAGTATGTCCTGGATATCTCCTCTTGCATATATTTTTTTTAAGATTTAATTTATTTATTTGACAGAGAGAGATATAGCGAGAGAGGGAACACAAGAGGGGGAGTGGGAGAGGGAGAAGCAGGCTTCCCGCTGAGCAGGGAGCCCGATGCGGGGCTTGATCCCAGGACCCTGAGATCATGACCTGAGCCAAAGGCAGACACTTAACGACTGAGCCACAAAGGCACCCCTCTCCTCTTGCATATTTAACTGGCATATTTAACTTAACATGCTTAGAACTGAGTTCCAGATATTCCTCTTCCGTCCGGGTCTGCTCTTCTCATGGTCTTCCCCATCTCAGTTACTGGTAACTCCTGTGTTCAAGCCTAAATCATTATCAACTTTAACCCTTCTCACCTCATTTCTCTCCAACCCTTCAATAAGTTCTTTAGTATATCCTTGTGGGTCTACTTTCAAAATATATACCGAATTTAACCCCTTCTCCCCACTCTCACTGTCACTGTCCTGGGCAACTACCATCACCTCTCACTTGGATTATTGCAATTAACCCCTTCTTTCCCTTTCCCCTGCAGTTTCATCTCAATGTTTCAGCAAGAGTGACTTTTTGGTAAGCCAAATCATGTCATTCCCCTTCTCAAAACCTTCAATCCCACTCAAAATATGAACTGAAATACACGTTTAACCTGTTTTCTGTTACCTCTGACTCCTACTTGTGTCTCCATTGTTCACACGGCCATTCTGGCCTCCTTACTCTTTTTCAGACACAGCTCAAAGCCCTTAAACTCCCTGTTCCTTTTGTCCAAAACACTTCCCAAATACTTGCATAGCAAGCCCTCTCCCATCCTTCAGGGTGGGTAACTGAGGGAATAGAGGCAATCTAAAAATTCAAAGCCTTGAAAGTATGGAAACCCTTACAGCTTCTAAGACTCAAAGAGAAAGAGATGGAATGAAAAAAAGGTTTTGAACAACAAAGACTCAATGAGACTTCTCAGCTGAACAGGGTGACTCAGTTTTGTAGCAAAGGTTAGATCAAAGATTGAATTTTCTTTCTTTTTTTTTTTGAAAGATTATATTACATTATTTTATTTTATCATATATTTATTTATTTTTCACTCCCACCTTGCATTTTTTACAAAATTTTTATTGAAATATAATCTGTATTATATTTATGTACAAGTATATAAATCAACATCATACAGGTTGATACCTTTCTACAAATTGAACATACATAACCAATAGCCAGAGACCTTTCTTGTGCCTTTCCTAGTCATTAACCCCCAAACAAGAGCTGGCAACTGTCTTGACTTCTAATACCACATATTAAGTTTTCCTGTTTTTATACTTTATGTAAGTGGAATAATAACTGTGTATATTCTTATTTATTTATTTTTTATTTAAATTCAATTAACATATAATGTGTTATTCGTTTCAGAGGTAGAAGTCAGTGATTCCTCAGTCTTATATAATACCCAGTGTTCATTACATCATATGCCCTCCTTAATGTCTATCACCCAGTCCCCATCCCCCCACCCCTGTCCCCTCCAACAACCTTCAGTTTGTGTCCTGTGCTTAAGAGTTTCTTATGGTTTGTCTCCCTCTCTGATTTCATCTTGTTTTATTTTTTTCTTCTCTTCCCCTATTATCCTCTGTTTTGTTTCTTAAATTCCACATATCAGCAAGATCATATGATAGTTGTCTTTCTCTGACTGACTTATTTCACTTAGCATAATACCCTCTAGTTCTACCCACGTCATCACAAATGGCAAGATTTCATTTTTTTGATGGCTGAGTAGTATTCTATTGTATATAGATACCACATCTTCTTTATCCATTCATCTGTTGATGGACATCTGGGCTCTTATCATAGTTTGGCTATAAACATTGGGGTGCAGGTGCTCTTTTGGATCACTACATTTGTACCTTTGGGGTAAATACCCAAAAGTGCAATTGCTGGGTCAAAGGATAGCTTTATTTTCAACCTTTTGAGGAACGGCCATACTGTTTTCCAGAGTGGCTGCACCAGGTTACATTCTCATCAACAGTGTAAGAGGGTGTCCTTTTCTCTGCATCCTCACCAACATCTGTGTTTCCTGAGTGGTTAACTTTAGCCATCCTGACTGGTGTGAGGTGGTATCTTGTTGTGGTTTTGATTTGGATTTCCCTGATGCCGAGTGATGTTGAACATTTTTTCATGTGTCTGTTGGCCATTTGGATGTCTTCTTTGGAGAAACATCTGTTCATGTCTTCTGCCCATTTCTTGATTGGATTATTTGTTCTTTGGGTGTTGAGTTTGATAAGTTCTTTATAGATTTTGGATACTAGCCCTTTATCTGATATGTCATTTGCAAATATCTTCTCCCATTCTGTCGGTGGTCTTTTGGTTTTGTGGCTGTTTCTTTCGCTTTGCAAAAGCTTTTTATCTTGATGAAGTCCCCATAGCTCATTTTTGCCTTTGTTTCCCTTGCCTTTGGAGACGTTCTAGCAAGAAGTTGCTGCAGCTGAGGACACAGAGGTTGCTGTCTGTGTTCTTCTCTATGAAGGTTGAATTTTCTACTCAAGATAGTCACCATTAATTTGGGGAAGAGAGAGCAATAAAATAAAATAGACGATAATTATGACTAGGAAAGAACTGTGGGTATATGTAAGGAGTCTAACATTTTAAGGGAATTACATTGCCAAAACATAGCATGACACAACATGGCAAAATAAAACACAAGTGTGATTCTTAGGTGAGCCTTAAAACAACCCTTGGTCAAGAAGTGAGCTGCAAAGGTAGCCTGGTATTAAGGAAAGCAAACTCCTCAATACATACTTCAAATGTGGCCCAAGATAAGACAAGAGGACCTTCCCTGAAGGTGGAGCCAAAGACCACAGAAGACCCCCCCCCCCTCAAAAAAGATGAACTTTCCCCAATGAGTGTCAGGGTCTAATTGAGAAATCTGTCTGGAGGCCATCACTTTGCCTATTTTCAAAATCATTTTTTATATTTGGGAAAAAATTTTACAATGTTCTCTTGATATTAGACTAGGGCATTTATATGTATGTGAGTATATATGAGGTTATTGTAGTAGGCTGAATAAGGGCCCACAAAGGTTCTACTTCTTGGAACCTGTAAATGTTACTTTATTTGGAAAAAGAGTCTTTGCAGATGGATGAAATCAAGGACCTTGAGATAAGGTGATTATCCAGGATTACTGGGTGGGCCCAAATGCCACAAAGAGGAGACAACCTAAAGATGAGGGGTAGAGATTGGAGTGACATGGCCACAAGCCAACAAAGGTTGGCAACCACCAGAAGCTGTAAGAGGGAAGGAATAGATCTCCCTTAGAGCCTGCTGCTCCCTTGATTTTAGCCAGTGAAACTGCTTTTATAGGTTGGCCCCTAGAATTATGAAAGAATAAATTTCTGTTGCTTCAAGCCACCAAGTTTGTGGTCGATTGCTACAGCAGCCACAAGAAACCAATATACTCATACATTAAAAAGGAAGAATATTGTATCTCCTATTCAAAGGTCTATGATAATGCAACAGGCCTTGCAAGTCCTTGGCTTGTTTACAAGTTGGTAAATTTGTGTCCTGGTAAGTATATAGGAAACAAAATAAAGAAAATAATTTTAAACGAGACTCCAAAATGAATGTGGTTTCTCTATTTTGTGTGACAAATGGCATAAAATATCTTTGTAAAGCCATCTTTACTTAATAGATTCTCTCTTTTTTTTTTTTTAGATTCTCTTTATTATTATCTTTATCTTTGTTTCTAATTATAAAGCCATGAGTTTTGATTATAGACTTTGACTAAAAAAGTAGAAAATTAACATCTCCTCTAACTTCTCTGTGTTAAAGTTTCCTTCACATTTAAAAATTCTAAATAAATAAATATATATGGTAAGCAAATATATATATGCTTAAACCATTAAAATGTAGAACTTTACTCTTTAGCAACTTGGTTTTTTCTTCCTAAGAAGATATCATAGATAACTTTCTATAGCAGTATATATAGCTTTACCTCCTTCTTACCAGACTTATATCATTCCTTTAAATGGACGTGGCATAATTTATTTAAACAAATACCTACTGTTGGATGCTTCAATTGTTTCCTATATTTCTAGTATAAATAGTAATAATCTTCCTTTTCATACAGATTTAATGTTCCCTGTTATGTCAAAATCAAAAGTAATTTCAGTTTAAAGAATACTTATTTTGCAAAAGTACAGAACATTGAATGTAAGTTTTAAAATAGATGAACTGTTTCTATTAATTGCATTAAAATCGTTGAGGCATTCTGATCAATAACCGTAGCAATGGTTAATTTTTTAGACATCTGACTACCCAGTGGTGCTCTCTTTAGAAAACCACTGCTCACCTTCCCAACAAGAAGTGATAGCAGACATTTTGCAGTCTGTTTTTGGAGATGCCTTGCTTTCTGATATGCTTGATGATTATCCAGACAAACTACCTTCACCAAAGGTAACCTTTTGTCTCAGAAGCTCAGGTTTATAAAAAAAGAAAAAGCATGTCACTATTATATTGATCAATAAAACTGGTTGAGAGATCAATGAAAATGCTTAGTTTTGATGATGCATAGAGGTGTATCTTTGCAATGTGTTGCCTGGGAAATGTTCCCGTGAGCATCTAGGTAAATGTATGTTGATAAAGAGAATATATAGGGATATAGGTAAAAACTCACATTTTTATTGTGTGCCATACCCCATGAATCCAAAATTTCAAGTCAGTTAATAGTAGGCCACAGGAATTTGGTATGTTTTATAGGCAAAGGTGAAGAAAGAGGCAAAGATCTAGGTTATTAATAGAGTCCGTGTCCAGTTCCTTAGCATCTGGGTGGCTTGCCCCACCCCCTTTTAAAAAAATTATTTATTTACTTGAGAGGGAGAGAGGGAGAAAGAGATTGGGGGAGGGGCAGAGGGAGAAAGAATCTAAGCAGACTGCACTGAGTGTGGAGCCCCATGCAAGGTTCAATCTCACAGCCCTGAGATCACCACCTGAGCCGAGACCAAGAGTCAGATGCTTAACTGACTGCCACCTAGGTGCCCCTTCCCTTCCCCCTTTTTTTTTTTTTAAATCTGCTCTTTTCAGTTTCCGTGTCTCTTACGGGATCCTTTCCATCTTCAACTGAGCATACTCAAATACTTGGTTTAAAAAAGCACTCCCACACTAGCCTCATGATTTCGATTTCTCTTCAGCTATCTCTTTATTATTCTCTGTTTCAACCCAAATTTCCACTTTCTCATCTCCTCACAACCTAATGAGCTTCTTCTTCCACCTGCACCTCAGTAAGTTTCTCATTGTCATCAGAGACTTTTCTACCAGTAAATTCTAACAGACCTATTTCAGTCACCATCTGACTTCTTTCCTTCACAACATTCAATACTGGGAAGCCTCCTTCCTTTCCTTGGAACACTTTCTTCTGTAATACCATATTTTTTAGGTTTTCCTCTTTCCTCTCTGGCCAGTCTTTCTTAGTTTCTTCTGCCAGCCTAGTCTCCTCACCCCAAATTTCATCAGGTGATAGACGAGCGAACTTTTTTTTTTTTTTTGCATGACACTTTTTTTTTTTTTGCATGATTGTCTAACAATCAATAGTTTCATTTTGACGTGTCATCATTTTGGTATTTAGAGCAGTGTTTTTGTAATATTTGAATATTTTCCCTTATATTTTTCCATATTTTATTTAGATGAGTGGAAAATTTAAAGACGAAAGTTGTGACACTGGTGATGAGAAGTATAAGAATCATGATAGTATTGAAATGAACAAAAAAAATTGAACAGATGGAAAAACTGACTCTTTCACCCCATGAGAATGCTCACAACTAAATGTGCTCAATTATGACAGAAAAGAGATTAAAGACCTTGTGAAACGTGCTGGAAACATACCATCAAATATTTAATCTAATCAAAGATGTAATCTAAGGTTTAATCTAATGGTCTAATTCAGGAAATTATAACAATGTATAGTTTTCTAGGAATAGGATTCCTCCTCCTATTTATAAATCAACTTTCTGCATCCAGATATGTAGTTTTCATTAACGTTTTTGCTTCTGTACTAAAGTAAGGGAATGCTTTTCAATGACTAAATGAGGAATTGGAGATAGAGTCCTTTCTCATTCCTCACTTGGTCACTGGGGTACAAAAGAATTGCCTAGAGACTTGTTAAAGCGGCATAATTCCAGCCCTACAACTCAAGATTCTGATTCTTTAATTTTGAAGTAGATCCCAGGAATCTGTTCCTTTAACAAGCACTCCAGGTGATGATTTTTTTTTTTAAGATTTATTTATCTATTTAAGAGAGAGAGAGCAGGGGGAGAGGGAGAGGTAGAGAGAGAATCTTAAGCAGACTCCTTACTCAGTGTGGAGCCCGATGCAGGGCATGATTTCATGACCCTGAGATCATGACCTGAGCCAATTCAGAGTCGGATGCTTAATTGACTGAGCCCAGGTGATGCTTTTGATGAATGTGGTTGCATAGTGCACTTTGGTAAGCTCCATATTAGAGAGTAATATAAGGGCCATAGTAATAGAGAGAAGGTCTAATGTGATGGAATAATTGGAGTGGGTACCTGAGAATAGTAAAGGGAATGGACAAATCAAGCTCCTTGAAGAAAAGAACTTTATTTCATAGTCCAGATTTCAGCAGCATTATATATTAAACATAACAGGCATTTAATAAGTACATTGATAGGGGTGCCTGGCTGGCTCAGTCAGTAGAGCATGTAACTCTTGATCCCAGGGTCATGAGTTCAAGCCCCACATTCGGTGTGGAGCCTCCTTAGAAAAAAAAAAAAAAAGTACGTTGATAAATTAATTAATAGTTGAAAAGGGCAGGGATAAATAAGGGAAAGAAAGGAACTGGAAGTCTTTGGATTTAGAATGAGTGACTCTGATGGTCAATTTTGCCATGATCCTTGTTTTGATGGACAGGAAATATTGAGTTGATGATGCTTGTGGCCAATACAGTTGAAATATGAAGAAGATTTGCAAATCTTTAACTTAAATTTAATCTATTCTAGGTGTCAAACATTACAATAGACATTTTTGAATACCTGATTTCATTTAATACTTTTTAATGTTGGATAACAAAGTAATGATCTGAAGCATTTACTACCAGAAGTTGTAACATTCTTTTATAGCATTTCAAGCATTTTAATATATATATAAAAATATAGAAAATGTATTATAAATAAATATATATAAATTATACATATATACAATATGTGTGTATACATATATATACACATATAATTTTCATGTATGTCAATTTTTTAAAATAGTAGGAATTTTTGGAAAGTAAAACAAATGGAGCCATAGTAAGTCCCAATCATATAACAGGCTTATTTTGGGGTAAATTTTGGTCAATACTATAATATCACTGGTTTCTATTAAGGTATTATAGGAGTATGGAAAAAGATGGAGTTCTTACATATTTTACTACTGTGGGCTAACTGAAAACATGGTGAAAGACTTTTCAATGACTGTTCAAATGCAAACTTCCCTGTAAATGTGTAATTGTTTCTCTCTTTCAAATCGTTTCTGTAGGCATTAAAATTCAAAATATTAGTTAGAAACAAGAAAATAGGATCCTTAAGGGAAACCCGTGAAAGAAAAGGTTCTGATAAGCATGGTCAGGTAGAAGAATATGAAGAGATAGATCAAGATGTGGACGATGAAATCAAAGAATCAAAAGCATTGGCTATTTTAGAAGATGATTCACAGAAGGAAGCAGGGGCAATTAATGCAGCTGGATTACCACTTTTCAGGAGAAGGAGGGTGAGATGATACTTTGTGAAAATCTTACAAGTGATTGAAAAGTTGTTTTATTTTCTTACTGGTAGAGAATTAAACTTTTTTTTTTTTTGAGGGAAAAATCTTTTTCTCCTTCTAAAAATTCTAGTCTTTCATTTAAAACTTGTTTAGAAAAAATTAACATGGGAAAAGAATATTTTAAAGTTATATGTGTTGTTTTTATTTTTTTAAATTTATTTCTTTATTTGAGAGAAAGAGACAGTAGGGCAAGAGTGGGGGAAGGGGCAGAGGGAGAGAGAGGGAGAGACTCTCCAGCAGACTCCCAACTGAGTGTGGAGCCTGACAGGCACTGGATCTCATGACCCATGAGATCATGACCTGAGCTGAAATCAAGTCAGACACCTAATCAACTGAGCCACCCAGGTGCTCCTGGCTGTTTTTAATGTTTTCTTAATGGTCCAATTTTATGCATTTTTATGTACTAGGCATTGTGCAATGTACAAAATACAAACAACATAATATTTCTGCCCTCAAGGAGACCATACTGTCAGAGACAAGAAAATCACCATTATAATATATAGATTATAAGTATACAAATTAGCATGACAAAAGAAGGTATCTTGGGTTGCAAGTGACATTAAACTAATTCAGCTGGTTTAAGTAAAATGTGAATTAGTTAATTGGCCCACATCAATGAAAAGTTCAGGGAAAGGGGTTCAGATTTCAGGAATTACGTGGTATAATATCTCAAGCAAACTCCACAGAACTTTCTTTCTCTAACTTTGGATCCACTTTCTCTACATTGGTGCAAGACTTCTCCAAAGCTTTAGCTTCAGATGCTTTCAGGCTCAATCCAATGGAAGACCTACTTATCTCTCACATGACAAAGCGAATGTTTTTGGGCATTGGCTATAATCAAGTTATGGGCACAGCCCAGAGTCAAATGCTATTGCTAGGGAACTGCAAAGCTCTGATTAGCCAGGTCTGAGCCACATTATCAATACTTAAGCCCATGGATTGAATGTTTTCCCAAAACAAAACTTGGGAAGGGGATAGCAGAGGTGTAGAAGGTCTAGTTGCTGACATGTAAAAGAATAAATGTGTACCATACAGCAGAAGTTATTCCCAAATGTTAGATCATATTGGACATATACTTACTCATGACTAAATATCCTCAAGTTGCAAAATTCACAAGAATAAACAGATCTTTGGGAAAAAGGAAATAGTAATAATTGTCATCTTCAATACTTACTACATTAGTTGGGATTTTAAATGTATGCTGTCTCATGTTAACATTAAATACTATTCAATCACATTGAATACAAAATAATCACATTGATGCATTCCAAACGGTTTTTGAGGAGATAATATTATGAAAAGACTTATATAATCGATCTGAAAGCATATTTACTTTATTGGAAAAGGAATTTTTCAAATGCTTTATTGCAAAAATATGAAATTTCTGCATTTTATTTTTATACCACATAGGTAAAAGTGGCTATGGCCCTATCTGATCTTGTCATTTATACCAAAGCCGAGAAGTTCATAAGCTTTCAGCATTCAAGACTATATCAGCAATTTAATGAGAGTAATTCTATTGGGGAGTCAGAAGCCCGAAAACTTTCAAAGTTGAAAGGTAAATTCTTATGTTTCAAACAGATGAAGTATTTAAACAACTTTAATTCACTGCAAGGGTGTTAAGATTGGTCAGTGACATTTCTAAAACTATATTCTCATAAATTTTCAACATATTTAATGTAATTAAAAAAAGGCTATATACCTCAAATCACAATAAGTGATTTCACAGAACTTATTTGACTTCTTTAAGTCATGAAATTTTGATTGAGAATGTCCAGTGTGGACAGTTTTGTGGGTGGGGCCCTGGTGAGCTGTTTGTAGAGGAGAGCGATGAGTGACAAGGCTGCAGAGGTAGGCAGAGCCAAATCACAAGAAAGGTGAACAGGATTGAAATCTCAGGAATCACACCATCCCCTCTGTGTTTCTGAAGGATGCCTTTGATAACAGTGTAAAGGCGAGACTCCCTGTAGGGAGGAGATGAGGGCTCATGGTAGAGGGAGCCATGGTGAACTGTGGACTCAGTAGGCACCTGAGGTAGACAATTAAATAGACCTGGAGGCTGTGTGTCCAAGGTGAGGGAGAAGGAGGACATGGCATCCACGCCAGGCTGCCAGATGGCTGTACAGAGTATGCACTGTCCCTGCACATCTGCAGTGGTACCATTGGTCTCCGCATCTTTTCACTGTCTTCTGATTCTGAACCTGAGGTGGATTATTCTGTTTGCTAGAGCCAAAGATGCAACAAGGCCTTGGAAAGAGAATGGGAAGCCGACTCTACCCTATTCTCAGACTTATATGATTGGGGATAACCTGAATTTAAGAAGGGGGGGGAAAGGGATGGGCAATTAACTCAGCAGTCAAGTGACTCTCCAAATCCTTCTTAAACAATGCAATCTACCGTCCTGTATAGAAACACCATGGCAGGCAAATCAGCACCTGCAACTGACTCAAACCAGCTGTTGGCTGTTTGGAAATGCGGATTCTGATATATTTGTTGGTTAACCACTTTGGGCTGGCCACTGGCACCCAAGGGTTTTGAGGCATACTGCAGCTCATCTCTTCAAACTGACTCTGGATATTTTAGGCCCTTTTTGTTTGTTTTTTAAGCTGTAGATGATGATCAAAAATCAATTCAGTAAATCTGAACCACCACCATTAAAATAATAGAGTAGAATAGAATGGAATAGAATAGAATAATGGAGATGCAATAAGAGTATTATTTTATGAAACAATTATGTGTGTGTATTGTGTGTTGCGTGTGATATAAGATATATTTCTTACTGTGAGTATTGTCGGCCGAGTTTGAACTTGAATGACCTACTTTGCTAGTCTCTATTCTTTCAAATTATTGGATAGTTTTTGTTGTTTCTCAAGGGGACAAGCCCTCTGGGCACAACAAAAGTTGTTATAATTCTCTCACTCTCATTGTATTAGACACCTGCTCAAAATTTGAAAAGGCACTGAGCGGTTCTGAATAGAGTCATAAAATGTAGCACCATCATTTCTTTGGAAAGAGTATAGGGCATTTTTCTTGCACCAAAATCCAATGATAAATAATTAATGATGTGGGCAAAGGTGTACTCTAAGATAATGTCCATCATTATTTTTTTTAATTTTTAAAAAGATTTTATTTATTTATTTGAGAGAGAGAGAGGGAGAGAGAGAGAGAACGAGTGGGGGGAGGGGGGAGGGAGAAGCAGACTCCCTGTGGAGCAGGGAGCCTGACACAGGACTCGGTCCCAGGATCATGACCTGAGCTGAAGGCAGATGCTTAACCGACTGAGCCACCCAGGCACCCAGAATGTCCATTATTATTAAAAACTTAAATGTTACCAATTTTATAATGCAGAAAAATAAGAAACAAACAACTTTTTATATGCATGGATACTTTTCAATCATTTAAAAATAATGTAGTAGGTGAATAGTATTGGAATGATTTTTTATGTTATTTTTAAGTTAAAAAAAGGAAGTTTATATAAGGGAACAAACAATATGATTCAATTAAAAAATAAGAATATACCTATGACAACAGAGTGGAAAGATATATACCAAGGGTTACTGGTTATTAATTAAGTGATGAGATTATATTAGTTTTATTTCTTATTTTTTTGATTTTTCTCATTTATCTAAGATGAACATAAATTGCATTTATAATAACATAACATGTTTAATTTCTAAAGGTCAATTTCAGAAGTAACTAGATCATATTATGTTAAGGGTCTTTCGTGATCATTTGTGTTTATCACTTTGTAGATAGGAAAATTAAGATCCAGAAGAGTACACTTCTTACCAAAAGATAAATATCTTGCTTAGGGCTGGATAAGGGATCATGATAGTTGGACAACATGGTGCCTTTATACGCGAGTAGCTTTCTTTCTCTCAAGGAGTGTATAACTTCTAAAATTGAGAGCTGATGAAGTTGATTATAATTATTAACTTCAGTAATTATAATTTTTCTACTTGACAATGCTTCCTAAAAAATAGTATGTGGAATGAGAGGGCATCAATTCAATTCCAGTTTGACCAGCAAATGTAGTGGGCCCCAGGCAGTAACCATTTCTCCCGATACTGATCATCGTATTAGCAGGAGTAGTTGTGGGAACAGGATCTGCTTAGTGAAAGAATAAAAGCCTTGGAGAAACACGAAATCTATGTCCAAAAATTTGAAGGATGTCCAATGGTAAAGGGTACAAATTAGTACATATTAGTTTTGAATCTCAAGTGATTTAGATAGAACATATATAAATAGAAACTTATAAAAATATATAAGTAAAAACATAAAAAATAGAGAAACAAATGGACTGTGTGTGTGTGTGTGTGTGTGTGTATTATAAGTATAGACCTTATCTCAGTAAGGAAAACATCTGAAAATAATCAGAACTACAGTAGTCCCCTTATCCATGGGAGACACATTCCAAGACCCCCAGTGGATGCCTGACACTGTGGAGCACTGAACCCTACATATACTATGTTTTTTTGTTTTGTTTTGTTTTAAGATTTTACTTATTTATTTGACAGAGAGAGACACAGTGAGAGAGGGAACACAAGCAGGGGGAGTGGGAGAGGGAGAAGCAGGCTTCCATCTATGATAAATTTAATTTATAAGTTAGGCACAGAGATTGACAACAATAACTAATAATGAAATAGAACAATGGTAACAATATACTGTAATGAAAGTTATGTGAATGTGATCTCTCTCAAAATATCTTATTGTACTTCACTCATCCTTCTTGTGATTATGTGAGATGGTAAAATGTCTACGTGATGAGATGAGATGAGATGAATGATTGTAGGGTATTTGCAAACTTCTGGTGATTTGTCAGGAGTAGGATCATCTGCTTCAGACTCTGGTTGACTGTAGGTCACTGAGACCACCGGAAGCAAAACCACGGATAAGGGGGGACTGCTGTACTGGGAGATAGCAAGTTCTCTTTCAATGGAGAGATGCAAACAGAGATTGAAGGAATTTTGAGGGAAGATGCTGTGGTGGTTAGGGTTGTGAGCTGAACTGAATAACTTTAACATCCCTTTCAACCCTGAGAATCTGTTGGTTATTCAACTGGATTAATTTGGATGGCATTATATATCTTTATATGACTTACATGTGATTCTGCCCTAATGCAAAAACCAAAGTAAAAAAAAAGACAAGGGGCGCCTGGGTGGCTCAGTTGGTTGGGCGACTGCCTTCGGGTCAGGTCATGATCCTGGAGTCCCAGGATCGAGTCCCGCATCGGGCTCCCTGCTCGGCAGGGAGTCTGCTTCTCCCTCTGACCCTCCTCCCTCTCATGCTCTCTGTATGTCATTCTCTCTGTCTCAAATAAATAAAATCTTAAAAAAAAAAAAGACAAAATGGAGAAAGATACAACTTTTTTTTAAAACATGGATGCATTTTATTTGAAAATTTTATATATTCTTATGTCAAAGTGAGATTAATTTGGATGTGAAAAACAAATATATTATTTAATCATTTTTCCTCAAGTGAATGATTAATATACATAAAATTGTATGATAAAAAATTATTAACTTCTCAGTAACAGTGAATTACACTGTCAAACAAAGGCATGGATTTATTTTGATTTCCATGAATTACAAATATTTTTGCTAAGACACACATATCAAAAGTACTGAAACAATTGTAGAATTATATAATATATAGAAACATAGCAGTTTATTATTTATTTGAAATCTTTCACGATGTTCTCATATATATTTTTTTAGGCCACGAGTTTATTCTTCACACCAGCAAGTTCATTACCAGAATTTATCCCAAAGCAGCAAGAGCAGACTCCTCTAATTTTAATCCTCAAGAATTTTGGAATATAGGTTGTCAAATGGGTATGTTATATACAATATTGAGTTTCTGCAAAAATAAGATAAAATAAGTTCATTTTGTGAATTAATGAAAGATTTATGAAAAGAGCTTCCCAAGTAGATTTTTTTGGCCCTGGGTGTTTTAGGGTCAGGCAATAATGACGAATCATTAGTTTCAAGAGCTGAAGTTATTCCTAAATGGGTCAGAGAGGGTAACTCTAAGGGAGGGTTAGGGGCATGGAAGTTCAATTCATGGAGAGTTGGCATTGGAAGGGTAGGAAGGGAAAAAAGACATCAAAATGGATGTAAGAGGACAGTGAATATCAAATCCTTTGCTTGAAAGATTTGCTAAGGGCTTCTTTAAATCAAGGGACCTCTGCCTTTTATACTTTACACCAGCTTCTGCATTCACAGTATTGAAAAGTGAATGAGATTACGTGGCTCCGGTACTTGTCTTTACCAGACCCTCCCTATTCCAAATTGATTCACTGTTACAGCACAGGCACTAACCAGTCAGAGGGTCCCAGGTGTGAACGCCTCTGCTCCTGGCTTGGCAATGCCCATCGGTTTGTGGAGGGAGGGGGAGAGTAGGGTTAGGATAGGTGGGTGAGGGGGTATTAGGGAAGTGGAGGATGGTACTGCATACAGTGGCTTTTTACCAACCTCCATGGAGGGACTTCTATATTTTAACACCAATTATTGCTCTGCTTGTTTCCCACTTCCTCTTCAAGTGATAACAGTATCTCTTTGGGCCTGAAAATTTAAAATATACTCAGTGTCTTTCCTTCTGGCATTAAGTGTACTGATTTTCTCTATTCTCATATCTCCTGAATGTCATCTGACCTACACATTGCTATTCTATAATCTATACTGTGTATCAGTCTGATGTTTAAACCAAAGCTATAATTTAAAAATTAAAACCCACGTTCATACATTAATATACACATAGCAGGAAGACATGTTTAAAAATCAGGAATTATTTGGCTAATGATGCTCACTCTTAAAATGTTTGGACATATAAAATCCATGATTCGGTTTCAGTAAATCTTTGAGCTGTGTTTCTTTAGATGTACCCTCTCTTTCCTGACAATAACAGAATACTTTTTTCTCACAGTGGCCTTAAACTTCCAGACCCCTGGTCTGCCTATGGATCTTCAAAATGGGAAATTTTTGGATAATGGTTGTTCTGGATATATTTTGAAACCACATTTCCTAAGAGATATTAAAACAGAGTTTAATCCAAATGAAACACCAAAAGACATTGATCCAGTTACACTTACGATAAGGGTAAGATGAATAACTTTTTCTTTTGGGGGGAGGTTACTATAGAAGCTAGAGAGTCTGCATTAATATTTTGAGTTCCACTGATTTCCTTTAATGTCCTTTAAATTTCTGTTCATCTTGGGGCGCCTGGGTGGCTCAGTCGTTAAGCGTCTGCCTTCGGCTCAGGTCATGATCCCGGGGTCCTGGGATCGAGTCCCGCATCGGGCTCCCTGCTCAGCGGGAAGCCTGCTTCTCCCTCTCCCACTACCCCTGCTTGTGTTCCCTCTCTCGCTGTCTCTCTATCTGTCAGATAAATAAAATCTTTAAAAAAAAAAATTTCTGTTCATCTTTTTCGGTATCGCTCCATCTCTGAAAAACTTTTTGTTGACTTTTTGCATGAATGATTACCTGCTTGTGAATAGAAATATTGAGGCTGAAAGCTTCTCCTCTCCAAAGTCTATATTATCCCATTGTCTTTAGGCATTTAATATTGTGACAGAGAAGTCTGAGTTCAGCCCACTAGTTACCTTGTAGATATGCGACTCTCTCCCTCCTTAACTTTATAGAATTTTACTAGAAAATTTTAGGAGCTCTTTGCTTTGTCATTAATCTCCAGCATTAGACTTTCACAGTTCCAGATTTTTAACCCCTTGTCTCTGAATATTCTTTGATTAGTATTTGGAAACCAAAAGTTATCCGTATGCTTTTCTTGAGTATCTGCCTGCATGTTTACTAATTCCTGTCAACTCTATCACTGTCTCTTTTTTTCTGCCTTTGGTTTTCTTCCATATCTGATTTTATTCTTTACCAATTCTAATGTAGATATGAATTTTTCTCCTGCATTATCAGTTTCTCCCCTCCAATTTTTATTTACCTCATGCTGCTTCATTTTTATTTCTGTCTGTATCCTATCCAGCGTCCTTCCCCAACCCCCAATCCCTGTCTTCTTAGATTCTGTGTGATTTTATTGGGAGCAAAAGTAGTTGTCTAAAATTTATTGTTTCCAAAAAGTATAGACTTTCTGAAAACTTTCTTATTTTTCTATAACTTAAGTGCTCTATTTATTTCCTTTTTTTAAATGTCCCTGAATCTTCTAAAAAGCCCTTAGCTTTTTTCTCTCCACTTAGTTATAAGCAATTCTATTTTTTAAAATATTTTATTTATTTATTTATTTATTTATTCATTCATTCATTCATTCATTCATTCATTCATTCATTTATTTATTTGACAGAGAGAGAGACAGCAAGAGAAGGAACACCATCAGGGAGAGTGGGAGAGGGACAAGCAGGCTTCTCGCTGAGCAGGAAGCCCAATGTGGGGCTCGGTCCCAGGACCCTGGGATCATGACCTGAGCCGAAGGCAGACGCTTAACCAACTGAGCCACCCAGGCACCCCAGCAATTCTATTTTAGATTGTATCTACAAACCTATGGTTTGTAACAAATTGGGTGGGTAGGGCTCTTTGGCCCCTCTCTTTGTTTAGCTGGTTGCTCCTAGAACCGTATGAACCATTTCAGATTCTGTTCTGGAATTTTGGTACTTGTATTGCTGTCCCTGGTGAAGATTTTTGTGTTTGCTGTTCTGATTGAGGGGAGTGTTGCTGGCTGTGCTGTCTGGTGGGAGCTTCCCTGCTCTGGCGTCCTGGCGGTCAGAGTGCAGGAGACGCTCTAACCCAGACTGCATGCCCTTCATAAACCTTCCTCTCTCGGCTCCTTCCTCTACTGTCCTGATGTCACAGGACTTGGGAGACCACTTTCATCCACTTCCGGCCCTAGCCTTTTTGTCCTGGCTTAGAATGGAGATTTAAGAGATGTTGCTATCTTTCAGAGATTAATGTGGAAAGAGAGTAGAGCAAAGTTGAATGAGAAAGAAATGATCTCAGCCCCTGAAAGAAACAGTACCAGTGAGTATGTAGCTGACTTTTTCCTTGGTTGTTAGGGATTTTGTAACTTTAAATTTTTTTTAAAGATTTTATTTCTTTAAGAGAGTTAGAGAATGTAAGCAAGGGGGTGGGGGAGAGGGATAAGCAGACTCCATGCTGAACACAGTCTGACGTGGGTCTGGATCCCACAAACCTGAGATCGTGACCTGAGCCAAAATCAAGAGTGGGTGCTTAACTGACTGAGCTACCCACACGCCCTGGATTCTGTGACTCTAAAAGTAGGGGCATGTAGGGTAGAAAAGTAGGGGCATATAGTAGAAATTGCCTCCAGCACTGGATGCTGCCCCAAATCAATTAGTTGGCACTCTTTCTAAGATCCAGCAAAATATTCTCCATTAAGCTTACTTTGCAAATATTATCATAACTTTGGCGTTTTTTTTATTTTTTATTTTTTTTTAAGATTTTATTTATTTATTTGAGAGAGAGAGAGGGAGAGCACAGAGGGAAAAGCAGACTCCTCGATGAGCAGAGAACCCGATGTGGGACTCGATCTCAGGATCCTGGGACCCTGACCTGAGCCAAAGGCAGCCGCTTAACCAACTGAGCCACCCAGGCACCCTTTTTTTTGTATTTTTTTAATACAAAAATTTAAAAGATTAATAACTTTTTCTTTTACTTTTTGTTATGATATAAGCTAGAAAGTATACATTAATATTTTAAGTTCCATTGACTTCCTTTAGGGCCTTTAAATTTCTGTTGATCTCTTTAGCCCCTGTAAGGTGGGTGGTATTTCAACATTTTCCACATTTGTACCAGTGTCTGCCTGTTGTTTTTTTGCATGAATGAAAATATGTGAAAAGCTACATTGTTCTAAACACCTAATCTAGTCATTGTAGTAGCTGTTCTAGTGAGAAAAAGGGATGAATCAGCCACTTTGTATGGTCCCCTCCTACTCTTCACAAATCTCCTTGCTGTGCATCTGGGGCTTTCCTCTCTCCCTCTCTCTCTCTCTTTTTTTCTCTTCTTCCCAAGTGATTCTTTTTTTCTCAAATTTGTGGGCTCCTTTACTCTACCTGCCTCTGAAGTATTTATGTTGTTAAGGCTTTTTCTTTTTTAAAAATTTTTTTAATTTAAATTCAATTTAGTTAACATATAGCATATTATTAGTTTCAGGGGTAAAATTTAGTGATTCGTCAGTTGCATATAACACCCAGTGCTCATTACATCACATGCCCTCCTTACTGCCTGTCACCCAGGTACCCCATCGCCTCACTCACCTAGTCTCCAGCAACCCCCAGTTTGTTTCCCAGAGTTGAGTCTCTTCTGGTTTGCCACCCTCTCTGTTTTTAATCTTATTTTTTCTTCCCTTCCCCTTTGTTCATCTGTTTTGCTCCTTAAATTCCACATGAGTGAAATCATATGGTATTTGTCTTTCTTTGACTTATTTTGCTTATCATAGTACCCTCTAGTCCATACATGTTGCTGCAAATGGCAAGAGTTCATTCTTTTTGATGGATGAGTAGTATTCCATTGTATATATGGATATATACAATGGAATACTACTCAAAGTAAGCATATACATATATATACACATATACATATATATATATATATACCACTTCTTTGTCCATTCATCTGTCGGTGGACATCTGGGCTCTTTCCATAGTTTGGCTATTGTGGCCATTGCTGCTATAAACATTGGGTTGCATGTGTCTCTTTGAATCACTATTTTTGTATCCTTTGGATAAATACCTAGTAGTGCAATTTCTGGATCATAAGGTAGTTCTATTTTTAACTTTTTTAGGAACCTCCATATTGCTTTCCAGAGTGGCTGCATCAGCTTGCACTCCCACCAAGAGTGCAAGAGGTTTCCCCATTTTCCACATCCTCGCCAACATCTCGTTTCCTGACTTGCTAATCTTAGCCATTCTGACCAGTGTGAGGTGATATCTTGTGGTTTTGATTTGTATTTCCCTGATGCCAAGTGATGTAGAGCATTTTTTCATGTGTCTGTTAGGCTAAGGCTTTTTCTTAATCCTTATCTCTAAATATTCTCCTTGTGTCCTTTTATATACGTTGATGGTTTCAACTACCAACAGTGCTCAAATCTTCAATCTGCCTTCATTTCTGGAATGTAAAGACATATTTTAAATATCCTACTTAACATCCTTACCTGTTTAATCCTTGTTCTGTTAAGCTTAATATATTAAAGGCTGAACATCCCTTCCTAGTCCAATCTTATTTTCTTTAAATGTCAGTGATCTCCATTGAATTCATTGTGTCAATTAATTCAGGCTAGAAAATTGGGAAGCATTCTTCTCTTCCACATCTGTTACTTCCCATGTCCCATCTCTAAATTTTATTGATTAGAAATGTCATCCTTATCCAATCCCTTGGTCTGATGCCATTTGCCACTGGCCCCCCTCCCCCTTTTTTAAGGAATTTGTTACCTGTCATCACATTTATTCCTTTGGCCTCCTAAGGGTTTTTCACATAGCCTGTCTCAGGTCTGATTCGTCTTCCACAAATTGCCCAGAGACATTGTGCCCCAGTGCTAATCTCATTGTGCCTACTTAATGTTTCTTTGGGTGTCCTGCTTGCTTTCTCAGTCAGGGCTTAGCCTAATTCTCTAGGCCCATCTTTCTCCACTTCTAGTCTTGCACCTTATTCTGTAACCATATGACACCTCCACGCATTACATATGCTTTTTCATTTGACTGGGTCATTCTCCCATCCTTCACCTGCCTTTTGCATTCAGACTCATTTTTCAAGGCTCAAGGGTCACTTCTTTTCAGAAGTTTTTTTTTTTTTTCCTACACTAAATTAGTTAGGCTTCTTTTTGTAGTTTTGTTTTTCCATAACACCCTATGCCATAATATGTATTATACAGGTATACATCAGCGATATTGCAGGTTTGGTTCCAGACCACCACAATAGAGTGAATATCACAATAAAGCAAGCCAAATGAACTTTTTGGTTTCCCAGAGTATATGAAAGTTATGTTTATACTATAGTCTATTAAATGTGCAATGTATTATGTCTAAAAAAACAATGTACCTACCTTAATTAAAAATACTTTGTCACTAAAAAGTGCTAACCATCATCTGAGCTTTGAGCGAGTCACAATCTTTTGGCTGGTGGAAGGTCTTGCCTGGATGTGGACGGCTGCTGACTGATCAGGGTGGTGGTTGCTCAAGGTCAGGGTGGCTGTGGTACCATTTGTCAACTATGTTGATGTAGTCTTCTAAATCCTTTGTTGTTATTTCAACAATCGTCACAGCATCTTCACCAGGAGTAGATCCCAGCTCAAGAAATCACTTTCTTTGCTCATCCACCAACTCCTCATTTGTTCAAGTTTGACCATGAGATTGGAGTAATTCAGTCACATCTTGGGGCTCCAATTCTGACTGTAGTTCTCTTGCTGTCTCCACCCTATCTGCAGTCAGAACACACACATGTATTAGTGTGCTGTCTTATATGGGCATGGTTGGTGGCACCTCCAAACAATCACAACAGTAACATCAAAGATCACTGATCACAGATCCCCATAATAAATATAATAATAGTGAAAAAGTTCGAAATATTGTGAGAATTACAAAAATGTGACAGAGAAACATGAAGTGGGCAACTGCTGTTAGGAAAATGGTGCCCATAGACTTGCTCAATGTAGAATTGCCACAAATCTTCAGTTTGTAAAAAATGCAATATATGCAAAATAGAGTAAAACAAAGCTCGATAACATGAGGTATGTCTGTAATTGTTTATTTACTTGGACTTGTGTTTCTCCCCCACTTGTCTGAAGGCCCTGGAAGGATAAAGACTGTGTTTTGTTCAAGTCTTATCCACAGTGCCTGACGCAAAGTGTATGCTCAATATATGTAAGTTAATTGAATGATTTCTTTTGCAAGTTAGAAATAGTAAGGACAACAGATGTGTTCTTTCATTGAGAAAGCAAAGATGGAAGATAGCTAGTATGCACAGATGTTTACAGATGCCACCTGTTTGTTTCTGAAGGGTCTCATATAGGGATGTAAGTGGCATATAGGGATGTAGGTAATAAAACAGGCAGGATTAATGATTTTCCTGGCAAACTGCTGCCATAGCCATGTGGGTCCTTCTCTCTTGCTTTGATCGTCCTGGAGAGCTTTGATTACAACTTGTACAAGTTGTGGAAGGCATGACTCGGGAATCAAGAGACCTAGTTTTACCATTAGCTTTATGTCCTTGATGAAGACATTTCAACATTTCTGGTTTAATCTCTGTCATCTGCAAATGGAGAGTTTTGGATTAGGTCAATCATTCTCAAACTTATAAATACGATACAACCATTTTCTAAGTTAAAAATCTTATGCATAAGGCCAATAGATGAAAGCAGAGGTACTCTAGTTGACCATCAAGGGTTTTCTTTTTGATATCTATCTCCGTGGTGGCACCTGGAAAGCCTCTGTGACTCAGAGTGTAAAAAGTATTTGAATAATAGACTCTAAATTCTTTTTCAGTTCTGATATTCAATTATTATTATTTTTTATTTTATATATTTCTTGACACAAGGTGCACCAAAGCCGAACCTTCTCCATATTGGTAAGGGTCTGTTAACCTGCGGAGGAGATACTCAGCTGGGAGGCTCTGGTATCAGTGTACTTATTGATTATGGCCAATGTTCCAACTTCCCTGATGTCTAATTAGGCTGATTGATCAATGCCCATTCCATAGTTGTTGTTAAATATTTACATAGTCACTCTGGCTTCCAGCTAATGTTATAATGTGTGGATGTAGGAAAGGAAAAATTATACATTGGCACTTTTTCTGTTTCTTTTTCTTTTTTTCTCTTCCTTTCTTCTTTCCTTCCTCCTTTCTTTTTTTTCAAACAATTATTTATTTGTTCCTTTTTATTATAATGTTCAGAAATTGAAATTATGCCTGAATTTTTATATTAGTACATTTTACAAATTAGTGCACTTTGAAATAGTGTTTTTTGTTTGGACTTTGTTCCCTAAAGTAAGACAAAACTTTGCTTCAACAGCTAGTTTGACTAATACAAGGTTAAATGAAACTATTGTAAATTACTTTAAGTGTTCTTCTGATACCCAGTCCCTAATATACATATGAAATCATTGATTTTGTCAGACTCAAATTACTTATGATAATACTGACAATAATAAATAATATAAAATTTTATCATAAATTATCCAAACATAAATTATACTATGAAAAAAATACTGTCATAGGAAATTATGCAGTGTTTTTTCTTACATTTCAGAAGTAGTATTAATATTGTTTCTAATTTTTGGCTGTTTACATACAGTATGAATTTCAAGATAGTTCATGTTTTCAGAGTAATTCAAGCTGAATTACAGTAGACTATGATTCTAACAATACTTTTAAGCAGTGCCTTATAACAACCATAACAAAGACTTTAAAAATTAAAAAAATGTTGAACTATAAATCCCAGACAATGTGAATTTTACTATAACTATATATTAGTAAAGTGGAATAATATAGACATATTCCTAGTATTCACTTACTGACACTTGAGGATAAGAGTTAAATTTTAAAATTTGTGTTATATTCCACTTTTAATTTTTTTGTGGGAACTGAGAGTCTATTATTTTTTTGGAATACATATTTTATTTTGAAATTATGTGATTATGCAGTTTGATATCCTTTTAAATTTTTGCATTCAAATATTTTTGTGCAGCTCATCAGTGGTATCCAGTTACCTCCCAGTAACCATTCATCATCTAACAAAGCTGACACACTAGTGGTTCTAGAAATTTTTGGTGTTCCAAATGATCATGTGAAACGGCAGACTCGTGTAATTAAAAGAAATGGTGAGCTCCCAATATATTTTTATTGAACTTCTACTAGGCTTCTTGTTTGAAAGCTTAAAATTTATCTAGTGATAGAGTTTTGAGACATCTTTATTATTCCTAAGGCAAGGGCTTTGAATTAGGTTTTAGCTGACCAAAGGGTTATATGCAGTGAAAACAATTTGATAGTGATTCAATGTATTGTTTAGATATATTTTCAGATTACAGATACAAAAATTTATCTGACCTGAAAAATTACTATTTTTTTTTCCTTTGACCTCCTTTTCATGTTTCTTCCCATATTGCTGAATTAAAGGGACATTTTGATGGCTGCAAATCTACTTAGCTTCTAACCTTTGTGTAAAATAAAGAACATATGATTATTCTGATATAGTATGTTACCCATTTTTATTTCACTGTTTGAATTATTTTAGATCAAAGGTCTGTGGCTTTTGGCTCTGGCTAAGGATGCCATAGAAACCTACTCATACAATATTTGGATTCATAATTCAGTCATTTTTGCCAGAAGGGAAATGTAGGAATGGAAGAAATGACTTGGGTAAGATTTTCAGTTCCAGCATCCCGTGATATTTTATATAATACACTACTAACAGCGTCACATCTTTGTTGAGGGTGAAATCATTAAGGATATTAAAGTGTAGATTCCTGGGATTGACCTTTAGTCAGGGTCACCTTGGAGGAGACCTGGGAACTGATTCTTGAGTCTAAAATCTTCTTTGGGTGGATATTCCCAAAGTAGAGTGGGCTTCATTTGTGAGTCTGGAAATATGTGCCAGGTTAAATGGCACCAATGGAAAAACAGGTGCAGTTGTATTAGTCTTTTTCTCCTTGGGTGATGATCTCCAATAATATCCACCATCTGCCCCTTGTAGTGACACCCCAAATACTCCTCCAGTGTCCCCCTAGTGCAAAGGGTATGGAAAGAAGATGTGGGAAGTTTTGGCTACTTCATCCTAGGTTATCTATGGGAAGGGATATTGGTGAAGACTCACTGCACTATTTGGCATGCCTTAGAGTTGAAGGCATACTACGATGGCGGTGTCACGAAATGGTAATTGCTATGTCAGGAAGCATATAGTACCCTTTCTCTTGTTCTCTTCATCCCCTTACTTGAATCTTCATAACAAAATGCACGGAACATTTGTTTATTCAATGCACCTCTCATAATATGATTCTAGCTCCCATTAGAATTTAGATTATATCCCTGGGTTTTATGGAAATATTCCTACAGAAATTAAATTTGCTTTATCTAACAATACTGAGCCTGTTTTATTAGAATCCTGGTGATAAGTATCAAAGAAACTTAAAATCTCTGTTTATTAAACATATTACTATGTATGTCCCGATCAACTCTATTTTAGATAGTTCTCAGTTTGGCATGAGAGATGAGATACAATAAAACAATTATGATAAAGTCATTAGTGTTTTAAGGAAAATATGAGAATTGTAGTGGAACAGGCAAATTTGGAGATGGTTCTTGGAGAATGAATAGAATTTTTTACAGAGATTGAGGATGAAGGCATTGAAGGCAAAAGGAATAATATGAGCCCTAACACCTGGAGAAGACTAAATTCAAATATGCTAGGGAAAAATACAGAAATTTAATATGGGTGGAATACAGGGTCCTTAAAGATAAAATGAGAAAGTTATGTTGGGTACGGCCATGGAAAATTGTGAAAGCCATGATAAGATGTTAGGTAATTTCTTTTCTGTAGAAAATGAACAAAATTAAAACTCTTGAACAGGGATATAGCACTAACATACTTGAGTTTTAGGGAGATTGTTTCTGCAGATTTGATAGGAAGAAGTGTATGCGAGAGAAATGAAAATACAAAATAGAGTCAGGATATGATTTCATGGCTAGAGGATGGGGAATTCCAGTCAAAGAAGGCCCATGGCATCAGAAAAGGGGTGGAGGATGTATATGAGGAAGACTAGCAGGAATAAAAGTCTAGATAGCTGGACAAGAGGGATTCTAGGATGGCTTAGCTCCTAGAGTAATTGCGGTATAATAAGAGAAATGAGAGTCTGGAAGGAAAAAAGATCACATTTGGATAAGGTGTGGAAGTAATTCTTCAGTTTTGGTCATGCCCGAGAAAACTATGCTTGTAACTATCAAATTGTTATCCTGGTTTCCTTCCTTTCCTCCTTCCCTCCCTCTCCCCCTTTCTTTCCTTCTTTCTTTCCTTCCTTCCTCCCTCCCTCCTTCCCTCTCTCCTTTCTTCTTTCTTCCTTCCTTCCTTCCTTCCTCCCTTCCTTTCTCCCTTTCTTTCTTCTTCTTTCTTTCTTTCTTTCTTTCTTTCTTTCTTTCTTTCTTTCTTTCTTTCTTTCTTTCTTTCTT
>NW_023270504.1:15097013-15097436 GCF_011800145.1 Mirounga leonina
CTTTCTTTCTTTCTTTCTTTCTTTCTTTCTTTCTTTCTTTCTTTCTTCTTTCTTTCTTTCTTCTTTCTTCTTTCTTCTTCTTTCTTTCTTTCTTCCTTCCTTCCTTCCTTTCTTTCTTTCCTTTCTTCTTTCTTTCTTTCTTCTTTCTTTTTCTCTTTTTCTTTTCTTTTTTTTTTAAAGATTTTATTTTATTTATTTAATAGAGAGAGAGAGAGAGAGAGACAGCTAGAGAGGGAACACAAGCAGGGGGAGTGGGAGAGGGAGAAGCAGGCTCCCGGCCGAGCAGAGAACCTGATGCGGGGCTCAGTCCCAGGACCCTGGGATCATGACCTGAGCCGAAGGCAGATGCTTAACGACTGAGTCACCCAGGCGCCCCTCTTTCTTTCTTTCTTTCTTTCTTTCTTTCTTTCTTTCTTTCTTTCT
>NW_023270504.1:15097446-15154302 GCF_011800145.1 Mirounga leonina
TCTTTCTTTCTTTCTTTCTTTCTTTCTTTCTTTCTTTCTTTCTTTCTTTCTTTCTTTCTTTCTTTCTTTCTTTCTTTCTTCCTTTTTCTTTCTTTCTTTCTTCTTTCTTTTTCTTTCTTTCTTTCTTTCCTAAAAGGGCTTTTGCATATAATACATATGATCTATATGTGTATGTGTGTGAGAGAGAGAGTTTATAATGAAGTAGGGTTAGAGGAGGAAGATAAATCAGTATAAGAATTTTGTGCACATTTTAAAGAGTCTATAAAGAATTGACACTAATATGAGGAAGTTGAGAAACAAGACAGAGGATCATAGGGAAGGGAGGGAAAAATGAAACAAAATGAAACCAGAGAGGGAGACAAACCATAAGAGACTCTTAATCTCAGGAAACAAACTGAGGGTTGCTGGAGTGGTGGGGGGTGGGAGGGATGGGGTGGCTGGGTGATGGACATTGGGGAGGGTATGTGCTATGGTGAGCACTGTGAATTGTGTAAGACTGATGAATCACAGACCTGTACCCCTGAAACAAATAATACATTATATGTTAATAAAAAGATTAAAAAATAAAAAAAGAACTGACTCTTAGATCTGCCCCTGCACTCCATGGAATTATTTCTTTTCTTAAGGAAAGACAATACATTCATTATACCAGCATGAGTCAATTGGTTTAATATTTTCATGGGCATAGATTGCATCCTGGATTATTATCTGGTAAATGTGTGCCTGTGCCCACAGATGCACCACAGAAAACAGAAAATATAATTAGTCACAAATTCTTTCATACTTCTGGAAAGGTAACTCAAAGAACAAAACCTATCGACATTACCTTTGTACATGAAAGCAATACATATTATTTTTCTCTGAATCTAAGTAGGCTGTATATTTGATCTGGATGTGAATTTCTTAATTCCATTAAATTATGCTTAAGTATTGGATGATTTGGGTCATATTGTGACACAATTTGGATTTCTTACTTGGCAAGAGATGGTTGTTTGGGATGATTATTTTGCTGGAGATCTAAATGACTCATCTACTTGGGACTTTAAAATGAACACTTATTCAAAAGAAGGATCAAAGGCTGGCTTTGGAGTACTTAGCTCTCAGGCCAACAACTGTCTATGGAGCTCTTCCCATAATAGGAGCCGGTATAGAAAAATGATGTTATTTAACTCTTTTGTTAGGGCAATGCCTAAACACAGCAGTCATATTGCCTAGTGATGAAATGTTTCTGCTCTGAAATCGGACTCCATTTGTTTGAATTCCTGTCCTGCCACTTAATGGCTGTGTGAAACCCTGAGGAAGTTACGTAACATCTTTCTGGCTCAGTTTTCTCATCTGTAAATATGGATACTAATAACCCTGATGGGTTTGTTGTAAGGATGAAATGAGATTATCTACTTCAAGTTCTTATCGTATTGCCCAGCAATACTAAAAACCCAATAATTATTGTTACTGTCATTATTATTCCTTTCTCATTGGATGTGTGAAAAATTTAAGTGCTCTAAAACATAAGCTGTTAATATTACTAAGTGTTGAAAAGAAAAATTTCAGAGAACAGATACCATGCATTACTCCCTAGAGATAGTGTCTATGATTCTTTGATGATATCTTCCTTTATATTTCAGCTTTTTGTCCAAGATGGAATGAAACATTCACATTCATTATTCAGGTGCCAGAATTGGCTTTGATACGTTTTGTTGTTGAAAATCAAGGTTTAATAACCGGAAATGAATTTCTTGGCCAATATACTTTACCAGTTCTATGCATGAACAAAGGTAATATTCCAAAAAGTAAGATGGTTGTGCTAACAATTAGAACTTACATTTCCCAAAGACACACATGTATACACCAAATGAAAGTCAGATGTAAAGGAAATTTTATGTATTGACACATATTTTCTCTCAGTGGTATATTACAGAAACGTGTTCTCATGTGGAAGGTGGGATTGTGGTTTGGGATCGCTAGGAAGATAAATTAGACAAACTTGGCATGGATGAGCATTTCTTTACATGGATCATCACTCTTTTGTTTCAATTAAGAGTAGTCATGACTACCACAAAGAAATAAAGCATGGAATCAGAGAGAAGGGAAAAGCAGTGACTCATTCTGCCAGCCCAAGAAGAGCCTGGGAGCCCAAGATCATCCTTTCTTGACTCTTTCAGAGCTGCCTTTATGTTGCAGTCACCCTGCAGAGGTGATTTATGCTATTCCTCCAATTACCTTGTCCCAATGTGTTTACTTCTCTATCACCATCTGAGCGGTACCTCAGAAACAGTCTTTCTGCAGCAGAAGGATGGTGGCTAATTTAGCACACTGCACTTTGAGGGAGGAGAAGTGTGAGCTGTGTGCTCAGTGTTAGGCAATAAGAAGTCAGAACAGAAACCAGATATTTTCTTTTTTCTAGGAAATTAATATACAAGATGAATATAACTATGCAGTTATAGTTTTTACATATGCTTAGTAAAGCTAGATTCTTGGTAGCACTATCGAGAACACTGCTGGTTTATTTTTATTGTCCTAATTAGATATGATTCCTTTTGCAGGTTACCGTCGTGTTCCTTTGTTTTCCAAAATGGGTGAGAGTCTTGAGCCTGCTGCACTGTTTATTTATGTGTGGTACGTCAGATAGCAGCTAATAGTACCTGACAGATCATTAGCTATACATCATAATAAAACAGCCAAAATGAACGTCCATACCTTTTTTCTTTTTTTAAAACATAAAGAAAAATGATTATTTACAAAAACAGAAATATTGAGCAAATTCCCCTTTAGTATTCAAAATAGAACGGTGGAAAAAAAGAAAGGAAAACAGTTCAGAGGGTCCCGACAATGTGACTCTCTTGCAGCGCAGTTCTCCTGCCCTTCGGCTACTGAGGCTGCTCTTGCAACTTGCTTGTAAATGAGTAGAACTTACAAGCTCTTAAAATATGTCTGATTATATAAGATATGTTGGCAAATATTTATCAGTAAAAAGAACTGTGAAATCTAAGAGTGTTTTAACTTCTAGACACCCACTGCTGCATGTTGTAGTGAACTGGAATTAGATTCCCAGGTGCTTTGTGCCCTTTTATATCCTAGGCAGTAATTAGCCCCTGCCTTCTCAGGCTATTTCTCAGATGCTGGGCATTGGGTTTGGTACCCTGTAATTACACAGACATTTTTATGAGTGCCTGTGAAATTGATTTGCAGTCAAACAGTGTTCAATCTCCATATCTGTAGAAGAGATCTGCTCTGCGGACTTCTGTGCTTGGCTCTCTGAATTCACACTATTTCTGAACCTGTGCTAATGTACTTTGAAGATTGTCTTTGGTCAGAGATGAGATTCCTGTGCTATTTCGTATGCTGGGCTTCTCGCCATCAGCAGCACTTTGATTTACTAAACGTCGTATGTAGAATAATATAGTTCCTTATTAACTCTTCTTTTTCAAAAAACCCCAGGCATATTAATACTTATTCTACCACATTGTTGCATGGGAGTGAGGCAAAAGTATGCAGCACAATTTTTGACTAATTAGGGGACCCTTAGAGATCAGAATTAATTTGTTGAAATTAAACCTGAACTTATAAGTAAAATACCAAAAATGACTTTGAGATGTTTACTAATGCATTCTCTCTCGATGGCCAGAAAAATACAAAATAACACAACTACCGTATTTTACTACCATGGTTTACCCTCAGAACCAAATATTTAAAATAAAGATGCCACTGGGAATTCAAATACCCAAGCCATAAGTGGTAAGAAAAGTCCCAATGCATCGTCACCCAGATACTCCCTCGTGGTCGTTCTAGATTTAAGAGTGGGGTACCCTATTCCCAGTGCAGAGGCACAGCCAGTTCTCAGAGGGATACTTTTATTTTGCCAGATAATAAAAAGATCTTTTTAAAATCATCTATTGTTCAGTCTAATAGCAGGTGGGGCGTTCAGCCTGTTGATCCGAGGCTTTAACCTTTCTAAACTCCTAAAGTCTTCTGAAGATCTGGAATTCCATGAGACTTAAAGACTCTGATCAGGTGAGTTTTGCAGCAGGATAAACTTCTATTTCTTATTTATACCATCAAGATTTGAAATGAGGTAGAAAAAAGGATATATACAATTTTTTTCCCCTCACTTTTGCTTCAGGTATTAATCAAATTCAGCTCACTAACTTTGAAGACCAAGTCTTCCATTTTTCAATATCCCACTCTACATCAGAAATGCACTTTTGAAAGGAAACATTGGATCATTTTACTTCCTGTCCAATAATCTTATAATGTCTTTAAACATCTTTAGTCCAATTTTTTTGTATGCATTATTTATCATTTACTTTCCTTTTGAATTGAACTGGCATATTATTATTACTACTCCTACTACTATTATTATTTTCTCACCAACTACCATAGAAACTCCACAGCTAGGTAATGCTCTCATTTTAGAGAAGGTTGGGAGTGATGTGAGAAGCCAGCTTTGATTCATGCTGTCTAGGCATGATTTTTTTTTTTAAGATTTTATTTATTTATTTTAGACAGAGAGAGAGCAGGAGTAGGTTGAGGGGAGGAGCAGAGGGGGAAGGAGAGGGAGAGAATCTCAAGCAGACTCCATGCTGAGCATTGGACCCGAGGCAGAGATCCATCTAGACCCATGAGATTGTGACCTGTGCCAAAATCAAGAGTCAGCCACTTAACCCACTGAGCAACCCAGGCGCCCCTAGGCATAATTCACTTGCAGGAAAAAATAGCATTGTTGAGTGGAAAGAAATAGAAAAAAGTGAACCTCTGAGCTGTGGCAACAGAAGACCTTTTATCTTTTAAACTCTCAGTTGAAATGTCAGTTCCTCAGGGAAGCCATCCACCATCTTTTAGACTAGGTCATGTTCCTTGGTGTGTGTTTCCACACAACTGACAAGATGACAGCTAGGAACTGATGTTGTGCTATCAGGTGGGCCCTGTCATTGTTAGGAGCTGGCCTGACATTTGCAGTTAGACCATGGTGTCCTGTTGAACATGACCGGCTTCACAGAACAACACATTCACATAAACAACATTTTATTTGGGAGAGGGAGAAGCAGACCCCCTGCTGAGCAGGGAGCCCAATGCCGGACTTGATCCCACGACTTTGGGATCATGACCTGAACTGAAGGCAAATGCTTAATCAACTGAGCCACCCAGGTGCCCCTCGACTGTTGATTCTTTACCAATTATACCTTTTGCCTTGATTCATTCTTTTTATCTTATGGATGAGATTTATTCCAATCATAGAATTGCCCCCTACTCTTGACAACATCCAATGCAGAGAAGAGCCCTACTTCCTTGAACTGCGCCCCCTTACCCAATCATCTAACGCAAGACTAAATCCAATAAGAAGTGCTTTTCAACATCCTTTTACTGAGATGCCCCACGGTTCCCTGTTTGTCCATCTCCTTATTGCAAAGAGCAATAAAGCCAACTCTGTGTGTTCCTGGTGACCTTTGGCTGGAGGGCATTGACAGAAACTTGGCTTCTCCTTCTGTAACATGCATTACCTTGTAGTGATCAGTGTGATAGGAAAATTTTGTTATGTTGTTGATTTTGACCTTTTCTCTCTTTTTTCTGCTTGTGGTTGTTTAGGGCCTCAGAAAACATTAAGAGCACAGTCTCACCATTTAGACTTCTTCTGACTTTTGTTTGGGAGATGGGTGGCCACTGGAAGCCACTGATGCTGGTTGCTGAGGACTAAAGTTGCCCGATCTCTGAAAGAAGTGTGGAGAAGCTCCCTGTAGTCATAAAAAAGAGGTCTTTATTTTAATTTTGGGTATGGGGAGTGTATGGTGATTTTGAGCAGACAATGCACCCAAGATAGCGCCTCCAAGGGTCGCAGTTAAAACCTTTATGCAAATGTCAAGGGATATTTGGGAACCACAATGGTAAGAAGCTCATGCTGTGGCCTGGTGTAGTGAAAATGGAATCACTCTCAGTGAAGCCCTTATGAGCTTGAACAATGAACATTTTATTGAGGGAATATATGAGTTTCATTTTTCAGGAGTTATTAAGATTCCATAGTCTTGGTGCTACATAAACCTTTATTAAATTGCATTTATTTCAAAGTAATAACCCTCAGGCAATATTTGTACCAACAAAGGATTCTTATGATGCGGTTTGGATTCTTACACCAGAAGTTTGAGCTCTCTGTATAATGAGAGCAAGCATTTTTCCCAGCCCCTAGAAATTTCAATTTCACACATCAAAGGGGTGGCTTAAAGTGGGTTTTGAACTTAGGAGAGATTAGAATCTATGTGTCTTGTATAGTTACACACCAGCCCAACACGTGGCGGTAGTGGGGGGAGAGTTGATGTTTAATGCCTTACAAATGTCTTGCACATTTTCAGCAACCAGTGCCTTCTTTCTCCTTTCCATGTATATACAATTTAACTTTCACACTTTCAGTCATCTTTCCTGTTCTCCCAGGGCGATTACTTTTCTAATGTGATACATATCTGCAGTGTTAGCAGTACCTAACATGTGCCAAGTATTAAACACAAATTAACTTAAATCCTTTCAGCAATCCTATATTTTATTGGTAATGAAACAGTCCCAGAAATATTGAGTTGCCCAAGGTCTACAGTAAATGCCAGAATCTGGGTTACTGCCCCAGGGCAGTCTGGAAAAAAAGTAAATGTTTTGATTACATCACTTAATATACAAAAATTAACTCAAAATGGATTATAGATGTAAATGTCAAAGTCTGAAATTAAAACAAAAACTGTAAAACTTTTAGAAGAAAGCAGATAGAATATCTTTGTAACTTTGGGGTAGGCGGAGGTTTGTTGGAACATTAAAGCATGACATATATAAAAGAGATGGTAAGTTGAACTTCATTTAAAAAAAGAGAACTTTTGCTTTTTGAAATACAAAAATAAAAAGGCAATCTACAGATGGGGAGAGAGATTTTTAACATATCTATCAAAATACTTGTATATACACTATATAAAGAATACTCACAAGTCAATAAGACAACCCAGTAAAAATGAGCAAAATATTTGAACCTGCACTTCCCAAAGGAAAATATATGTGCTCAATAAGTGTATAAAAAGATGCTCAACATCACTAGTGATTAGGGAAATACAAATTAAAAGTACAATGAATTACCAATAGAATGGCTAAAATAGAATAAAAGGGGCCCTACAGATGTTGGGAAGGAGGTTGAAACTGGAATTTTTATACTTTGCTGATGGGAATGTAAAATGGTATAATCACTTTGGAAACAGTTTGGTAGTTTCTTATAAAGTGAAACATATACTTACATATGACTCAGATATTCCCCAAGGTATATAAACATATACCCACACATGACTCCTAGATATTTGCCCAAGAGAAATGAAAACATATGTGTGCACAATACTTTATTTATTTATTTTTTAAGATTTTATTTATTTATTCATGAGTGACAGAGAGAGAGAGGGGGAGAGGGAGGACCCTGGGATCATGACCTGAGCCGAAGGCAGACACTTAACCGTGTCCCCCAAGCACCCTGTCTGCCCAATACTTTATACATATGACTGTCGATAGCAGTTTTATTTATAATAGCTACAAACCAGAAACTACCCAAATGTCCATTAGCAGGTGAGTGGATAGACAAATTGTGTTATAGCCATACAATGGAATACTATTTAACACCATAAAAGGACAAAAAGGACTAAATTATTGAAATATGCATAAATATCAATGAACCTCAAAATCATTATGATGAATAAAAGAATATAAGCAAAATAAGTACATATTGTGTGGTTCTATTTATTTACAATTATAGAAAGTTCAAACTATAGTGACAGAAAGCAAATCAGTTGAAGGGGGTTCGGGATGGAAGTAAGGCTGGATTAAAAGGAAACTTTTGGTAGGGATGGAAATGTTATCTTGATTGTGGTGATGCTTTAATAAAGGTATATATATGTCAGAACTGCTCAAATAGTACACCTGAAACATGTGAGGTTAATTGAACTTCAGTTAGGTCTCAAAAAAATTGAAAAAATACAGACTCTAAGAAAATAATATAGTCTCAGCTCTCTTTTGGACATTCTCACCAGTAATCTGCCTCAATGGTACACAGAAGGTTTTCCTGACTTGGCTGTGACAATGTGTGTTCTAACAGTAAGATCAGCCAATCCTCTAATCAGATCAGGTGATAAAGCTTCCTTAAATTGGGGGACACGAGATTGGTGGAGTGGTAAGCGTAGAGCACTATTCTAGACTCTGTGGGGTGCTGGACTTGACAGAAATGTGCATGGTGCTGCTTGACAATATTTATGGCCAGTCCACATATACTGAACACCATTCCTTTAACCAAGACACACTATTTCTAATATCCCTTAAGCTAATTGATGTACTCTATTGTGTAAATACAGGCAGGGATATTTGAAGCTCATACCTTTGGAGTGTAGATTCCTCATTAGAGTTTTTAAAATGTTAACTAATCTCTTCAGGAGGTCTATTAAAACTAATTTATGTGCACACAAATATACACATTCACCACATATACAAACACACATACATGTGCACACACACTCATACATATATATCACGTTTTATTCTGAAGTTAGTAAATTATGGATATTTAAACCAAAACAAAGGATAGACTTGTGCTTGAATTTTTTTAGATCTATTTAAAATACCCAAATAATTACTTTTGTTCTTAGTCTAGACCAGTGGTTTTCAACCTTATCTTCATGCTGGTGTCATTTAGAACAGTAAAAAAAAATATTTTCAGGGATTCTGACAAAATAGGTGTGGCATTGCTTGAGTGTTGGGATTTTAAAAAGCTCTTCAGTTTATCTGAATTCAGGGCTTTCTAAGTATGGTCCTCAAACCAGTTCAATAGCATAATCAGAGGACTATTTAGAAATGCAAAGGCTGTGAGGAGAAGACTAACAGGGGATTGAAGAGAGAGAAAAGAATGAATTCAGAGTATGTCTTTTTCTGTTTCTTCCCAGTGAGGTCACCTTGGAGTGGTCGTGGTCCTCAGTGGGACTTGCTTCTCTGGGTTCTGGTCCATAAGAAAGTCAGAGTCAGAAAATAAAATGTCAAAGAATGAAAACAAATATTCTGATTTCCTTTTATATTCATTCAAGTGTGATGCATTGTAGGAATGGAAATCAGCCTCCAGCATATGGAATGTTAAAAGTATATTAAATGCTACAAATTTATTTTTTATATAGTTGGTTTACTCAGAATTTATATTAATTCCCTCTTTTTCAAGGCATTTGATGTGATTCCACACTCTATATTAAAACTTACATGATGAGAGATAATGTATTAAATGATCCAGTGAGAAATGAGGGAACTAGCACACAGCATAATGAGTAAAAGCAGAGAAACAATCAATCAAAAGCCTAACTTAATTCAAGAAAGTTTTTGGCTAGATGAGCAATGGAGACTGAGCCTGGGGGCTAGAAATGGATTATTGCAGGAGAGACAGTACATAACAGAGGTGCTGAGAACTAATTAGAACAAGGTGACAGCTATATTTTCTTGTTAAAAGACAGTAATGCAAAACAGTTTTCTGAAGTAAAATATGTAAATTATGTAAAAACTATAAAGCTGTAAATCATGATACACAATGGTATCAAATAATGCCTTTTATTCTTTTTTGAGATTTTTAAAAAAAAATTTATTTGGCAGAGAGAGCAAGAGAGCACAAGCAGGGGGAGAATAGAGGGAGAGGGAGAAGCAGGCCCCCCGCTGAGTAAGGAGCCCGATGTGGGGCTTGATCCCAGGACCCTGGGATCATGACTTGAGTGGAAGGCAGATGCTTAACCATCTGAGCCACCCAGGTGCCCCTCTTTTATCCTATTTTGTATTTTGAAAAAATTTCAAATCTCCTTTCCCTTGTCATTTCTCTAGAATGTGCCATCCCATAGGCTTGTCTGTGGTGATAGAATTGTTCTATGCCCCTCTGTCCAGTAGGGGAACCACTAGGTGCACATGATTATTCACCACTGATGACATGGCTAGTGTCACCGAGGAACTGAATTTCTAGTTTTGTTTTAATTTAAATTGAAGTAACCACATGGGGCTGGTGCCTACCCTAGGGGTGGGTATAGCTCTGGAGTGCTGGCCTCACTTCTGCTCTTCTTGGTTTCAGGCTTTCTCCATTATGCTGACTCGCACACCATCCCTTATTCCACAGAAAGGACATGGTAGTTATTATGTCATTTTCTGATGTGTCTCTTTCCAGCCCTCCTCAGTATATGGTGGATCCAATCCAATAAGACAATACAATATCTTATTTGGATAGCACTTAGCAGTTTACAAAATGTTTTCACACACATTATTTAGTTTGATCCTTATATATATATAACTATAAACTGTGTTTTTCTTAAGTGATTTTCCTGAGTGAAAGCTTCCTGATTTGATCAAGTAAAGGAGCTCATTTAAAAAAAAGTTTGACTAACAATATAAACATTGGTATTTTTTTAAATTTAATTTTATGATGTTATGTTAGTCACCATACATCATTAGTTTTTGATGTAGTGTTCCATGATTCATTGTTTGCATATAACACCCAGTGCTCCATTCAATGCGTGCCCTCTTTAATACCCATCACCAGGCTAACCCACCCCCCTACCCCCTTCCCCTCTAGAACCCTCAGTTTGTTTCTCAGAGTCCATAGTCTCTCATGGTTCATCTCTCCCTCCGATTTCCCCCTCTTATTTTGCAGTATTATAGAGAAATGCTTAAAATTGTTCAATGATAATGTGAAAAGAATACTGAATTGGACATCAGGAGACCATGTCTACTACCAATGATGATAATAATAATGATGATGATGATGATAGTAGCAATAAAGACATATATTATGTACTAACAATATTCCAAGCATTGTGCTCAGTGTTTCATATGCATTAACTAGTTTAATCCTCATAACAATCCCAGGAAATTTTGCAGATAAAGACACTAAAAATTAAAGAGGTTAAGAAATGTGTTCAAAATAATATGTTGAAGTCGTCTTGGGAACAGGCCTTTAGCTCTCATTGCTAATTTACTCCTTTTTTAAAGTGAGGTTTCTGAACCAAATAATCTTTAAGTTCACTTCTATTTCTCAGTAACAAAGACAACTGATATGTCCAAATCAATAATCTGATTTTTGGTAGTGTCCATTCTTTGTGTTGTATGTGTGTGGTATGTGTAAGTTTTGTAATTGTGGAAATGTAGCGATCAGGTGTAGGACAACTTCTGAAAAATGTTATTTCCCTAAACACTTTATTTTTATATTGATCTTGTTTTAAGGTAGCATATTTCTACTTGTTGATTTGATATCTGTTATGCACTGAATGTTTGTGTCCCTCCCAAAATTCGTATGTTGAAGCTCTAGCCCCCACTGTGATCTTATTAGGAGGTGGGCCTTTGGGAGGTAATTAAGTTTAGATGAGGTCATAAGATCAGAGCCCCCATGATGGGATTTGTGCTCTTATAGGAGGAGGAAGGGTCACAGAGCTTTTCTCTCTACCATATAAGGATGTAATGAGAAGGTGGTAGCCCACAAGCCAGGAAAAGAGCTCTCTTCAGGATCTGAATCTATTGGCACCTTGATCATGGACTTCCCAGCCTCTAGAACTGAAACAAATGTCTGTTTTTTAAGTCATTCAGTCTGTGGTATTTTATTCTAGCAGCCTGAGCTAAGACAGTATCTTTTAGATCTTGCTGAGAATATGAACTAGATTTTTGTAAGTGTGGGGTGTACCAACCCAGTCTGACCCCTTTATTATAATTAAAATATTATTTCTATTGAAGTGTAGTTGACATACAATATTAGATTAAGTTCAGGTGTACAACATAGTGATTTAACATTTATATACATTAAGAAGTGATCACCATGGTGATCTGTCACCACACAAACTTGTTACAATATTATTAACTACATTCCCTATGCTGTATATTATCTTATTTATCTTATAACTAGAAATTTGTACCTTTTAATTCCCTTCTGCTTTTCTGCTCATTCTGCCACCCCCTCCCCATGAACTAGATTTTTAGAAAATGAGGATAAAATGCCTACCAGAATTAAAATAAAGATCAAATGAGAGGGAGGAGCAAGATGGCAGAGGAGTAGGAGACCTAAATTTCATCTGGTCCCAGGAATTCAGCTGGATAAGGATCAAACCATTCTGAACACCTACAAACTCAACAGGAGATCAAAGAAAAGAATAGCAGCAACTCTCTGAACAGAAAAGCGACTACTTTCTGGAAGGTAGGACATGTGGAGAAGTGAATCTGAGGCGGTATTCGGGAAGATAGACCGCGCAGGGAGGAGGCCTGCATCAGCTGCTACCGGCAAGTGATAGAGCAGTGGAGCACAAAATCAGAACTTTTAGAAGTTGACTCCGCTGAGGGACGTTGCTCCAGTGGCTAAGTGGGGAGTGGAACCCTCGCGGGAGAGTGTGGTCTCAGGACCCTTGGGGTCACAGAAAGATGGGGGGTGCCTGAGTGCTGCAGAGCTCCCAGGTATTGGAGTGGGGAAGCCGGCTGCAGAGACGGAGCTGAAGCACAGGCTCTCAGCTTGGAGTTGCCATAAACCGTGATCCACGGCACAGTCGGGCCACTGCTCCTCCAGTAGGGACCCAACAAGCGGCAGATCTGGGGAGACTCCCCTTCCTCCCCCAGGAGGAGCAGCGTGGGAGCGCACCGCAGGGGTCTGCTGGGTTTGGAGACTCCACACAGGGTCATGTGCCAGAGATAGAAATGCTCGGTCACAGGCTGGGTGAGCAGGGAGTGCGGCCGGAGATGGGGAGACGGGAGTGACTGATGGCTTTTCTCTGGGGGCGCACTGAGGAGCGGGGCCCCGAGTTCTCCACTCCTCTGGGGCAGAGATTGGGAGGTCGCCATTTTCACTTTCGTCCTCCAAAGCTGTACTGAAAGCTTGCAGGGAACAAAAGCTCCCGAGAGCAAACCCGAGCAGATTACTTAGCCCGGAGGGGCAAGGGCAGGGCAATTCCGCCTCTGGCAAAGACATTTGGGAACCATGGCAACATGTCCCTCCCCCAGAAAATCAGCAAGAACAGCCAGCCAAGACCAAGTCTACTGATCAGTGAGAATGGCAGAACTCCAGCGCTAGGGGAATACTGCACATAGAATCCATGGCTTTTTTACCATGATTCTTTAGTCTTTCAAAGTTAATTTTTTTTTACCTTTTTTTTTTGAATTTCTTTTTTTCCCTTTTTCAACCAACATCTTATCACCCTTTTAAAAAAATCTTTTTATTTTTCATTTTTAGAGTCATATTCTATCCCTTCATAGTAGTTAACCTTATTTTTGGTATATATGTATATAAGTTGTTCTCTCTTTAAAATTTTGGGATACAGTTTCTTCTAACAGACCAAAATATACCCTAAATCTCTAGTGTATGGCTTTGTTCTAGTCTCCTGCCTGATCACATAATATCCCCCCCTTTTTTTTAAAATCCTTTTCTTTCTTTTTTCAACCAACTTCTTATATTATCAATTCCTATTATAAAATCTTTTATAATTTTCATCTTTACAGTTATATTCAATCCCTTCATCATATTTACCCTTATTTTTGTACATATATGTTTTTCTTTCTTTCTTTTTTTTTTTTTTTAGATTTTATTTATTCATAGGAGACAGAGAGAGAGAGGCAGAGGGAGAAGCAGGCTCCTTGCTGAGCAGGGAGCCCGATGTGGGACTCCATCCCAGGACCCCGGGATCATGACCTGAGCCGAAGGCAGACGCTTAACGACTGAGCCACCCAGGCGCCCTAAAGGCAGACTTTTAACCATCTGAGCCACCCAGGTGCCCTGTTTTTCTTTCTTTAAAATTTTGGGAGGCACTTTCTTCTAACAGACCAAACATGCCCAAAATCTAGTGTGTGGCACTGATCTATGCACCAGCCTGATCATATTTGATCATATTCTGTTTTTTTCCTTTTTCTATCTTTTTTTTTTTTCTTTTTTCTTTTTTCTTTCTTTCCCTTTCTTTTCCCCTGGTGCCAGATCTCTTCTGATTTGTTTAGTGTATATTTTTCTGGGGTCATTGTTACCCTGTAAGCATTTTGTTCTCTCATTCATCTATTATCCTCTGGACAAAATGACAAGACGGAAAAAATCACCTCAAAAAAAAGAACAAGAGGCAGTACTGACTGCCAGGGACCTAATCAATATGGACATCAGTAAGATGTCAGAAATAGAGTTCAGAATGACGATTTTAAAGATACTAGCTGGGCTTGAAAAAAGCATGGAAGATATTAGAGAAAACCTTTCTGGAGAAATGAAAGAACTAAAATCTAACCAAGTCAAAATCAAAAGGGCTAGTAATGAAATGCAGTCAAAAATGGAGGCTCTAACTGCTAGGATAAATGAAGCAGAAGGGAGGATTAGTGATATAGAAGACCAAATGATGGAAAATAAAGAAGCTGAGGAAAAGAGAGGTAACTACTTGATCATGAGGGCAGAATTCGAGAGATAAGTGATGCCATAAGATGAAACAAAAGTAGAATAATTGGGATCCCAGAAGGAGAAGAAAGAGAGAGAGGGGCAGAAGGTATATTGGAACAAATTATAGGAGAGAACTTCCCTAATTTGGGGAAGGACACAGGCATCAAAATCCAGGAGGCACAGAGAACCCCCCTCAAGATCAATAAAAATAGGTCAATACCCTGACATCTAATAGTAAAACTTACAAGTCTCAGAGACAAAGAGAAAATCCTGAAAGCAGCTCAGGAGAAGAGATCTGTAACCTACAATGGTAGAAACATTAGATTGGCAACAGACCTATCCACAGAGATCTGGCAGGCCAGAAAGGACTGGCATGATATATTCAGAGCACTAAATGAGAAAAATATGTAGCCAAGAATACTATATCCAGCTAGGCTGTCATTGAAAACAGAAGGAGAGAAAAAGTTTCCCGGACAAACAAAAACTAAAGGAATTTGCAAACACGAAACCAGCCCTACAAGAAATATTGAAAGGGGTCTTCTAAGCAAAGAGAGAGCCTAAAAGCAACATAGACCAGAAAGGAACACCGACAATATACAGTAACAGTCACCTTACAGGCAATACAAAGGCACTAAATTCATATCTTTCGATAGTTACCCTGAATGTAAATGGGCTCAATGCCCCAATCAAAAGACACAGGCTATCAGACTGGATTAAAAAACAAGACCCATCGATATGCTGCCTGCAAGAGACTCATTTTAGAACCAAAGACACCCCCAGATTGAAAGTGAGGGGCTAGAAATCCATTTACCATGCTAATGGACACCAAAAGAAACCTGGGGTGGCAATCCTTATAACAGACAAATTAGATTTTAAACCAAAGACTATAATTAGAGATGAGGAAGGACACTATATCATTATTAAAGGGTCTATCCAACAAGAAGATCTGACAATTGTAAATATCTATGCCCCTATCACGGGAGCAGCCAATTATATAAGCCAATTAATAACAAAAGCAAATAAACACATCAACAACAATACAATAATAGTGGGGGACTTTAACACCCCCTCACTGAAATGGACAGATCATCTAAGCAAAAGATCAACAAGGAAATAAAGACTTTAAATGACACACCAGACCAAATGGACCTCACAGATATATTCAGAACATTCCACCCAAAAGCAACAGAATACACATTCTTCTCTAGTGCTCATGCAACATTCTCCAGAATAAGATCACATCCTAGGTCACAAATCAGGTCTCAACTGGTACCAAAAGAGTGGGATCATTCCCTGCCTATTTTCAGACCACAATGCTTTGAAACTAGAACTCAGTCACAAGAGGAAAGTTGGAAAGAACTCAAATACATGGAGACTAAAGAGCATCCTACTAAAGAATGAATGGGTCAACCAGGAAATTAAAGAAGAATTTAAAAAATTCTTGGAAACCAATGAAAATGAAAACACAACTGTTCAAAATCTGTGGGATGCAGCAAAAGCAGTCCTAAGAGGAAAGTATATAGCAATACAAGCCTTTCTCAAGAAACAAGAAAGGTCTCAAAGACACAACCTAACCCTACACCTAAAGGAGCTGGAGAAAGAACAGCAAATAAAGCCTAAACCCAGCAGGAGAAGAGAAATAATAAAGATCAGAGCAGAAATCAATGAAATAGAAACCAAAAGAACAGTAGAACAGATCAATGAAATTAGGAGCTGTTTTTTTGAAAGAATTAATAAGTTTGATAAACCCCTGGCCAGACTTATCAAAAAGAAAAGGGAAAGGACCCAAATCAACAAAATCATGAATGAAAGAGGAGAGATTACAACCAACACCAAAGAAATACAAACCATTATAAGAACATATTATGAGCAATTATGTGCCAGCAAATTAGATAATCTGGAAGAAATGGATGCATTCCTAGAGAGGTCTAAACTACCAAAATTGAACCAGGAAGAAATAGAAAACCTGAGCAGACTTATAACCACTAAGGAAATTGAAACAGTAATCAAAAATCTCCCAACAAACAAAAGCCTAGGGCCACATGGCTTCCTAGGGGAATTCTACCAAACATTTCAAGAAGAATTAGTACCTATTCTTCTGAAACTGTTCCAAAAAATAGAAATAGAAGGAAAACTTCCAAACTCGTTTTATGAGGCCACCATTACCTTGATCCCCAAACCAGACAAAGACCCCATCAAAAAGGAGAATTACAGACCAATATCCCTGATGAACATGGATGCAAAAATTCTCACCAAATTACTAGCCAGTATTTTGTACAGTATAATGTACAGTACAGTACATTAAAAGGATTATTCACCACAACCACGTGGGATTTATCCCTGCACTGCAAGGTTTGCTCAACATCCACAAATCAACCAATGTGATACAATACATTAATAAAAGAAAGAACAAGAACCATATGATCCTCTCAACAGATGCAGAAAAAGCATTTGACAAAATACAGCATCCTTTCTTGATCAAAACTCTTCAGAGTATAGGGATAGAGGGTACATATCTCAATATCATAAAAGCCATCTATGAAAAACCCACAGTGAATAATATTCTCAATGGGGAAAAACTGAGAGCTTTCCCCCTAAGGTCAGGAACATGGCAGGGATGTCCACTATCACCACTGCTATTCATCATAGTATTGGAAGTCCTAGCCACAGCAATCAGGCAACAAAAAGAAATAAAAGGCATCCAAATCAGCAAAGAAGAAGTGAAACTCTCACTCTTTGCAGATGACATGATACTTTACGTGGAAAACCCAAAAGACTTCACCCCAAAACTGCTAGAACTCATACAGGAATTCAGTAAAGTGACAGGATATAAAATCAATGCACAGATCTGTGGCATTCCTATACACCAACAAGACTGAAGAAAGAGAAATTAAGGAGTCGATCCCATTTACAATTGCACCCCAAACCATAAGATACCTAGGAATAAATCTAACCAAAGAGGCAAAGGATCTGTACTCAGAAAATGATAAAATACTCATGAAAGAAATTGAGGAAGACACAAAGAAATGGAAAAACATTCCATGCTCATGGATTGGAAGAACAAATATTGTGAAGATGTCAATGCTACCTAGAGCAATCTATACATTTAATGCACTCCCTATCAAAATGCCATCCACTTTTTTCGAAGAAATGGAACAAAGAATCCTAAAATTTGTATGGAACCAGAAAAGACCCCGAATAGCCAGAGGAATGTTGATAAAGAAAAGCAAAGCTGATGGCATCACAATTCTGGACTTCCAGCTCTATTACAAAGCTGTCATCATCAAGACAGTATGGTACTGGCACAAAAACAGACACATAGATCAATGGAACAGAATAGAGAGCCCAGAAATGGACCCTCAACTCTATGGTCAACTAATCTTTGACAAAGCAGGAAAGAATGTCCAATGGAAAAAAGACAGTCTCTTCAATAAATGGTGTTGGGAAAATTGGACAGCCACATGCAGAAGAATGAAACTGGACCATTTCCTTACACCACACACAAAAATAGACTCCAAATGGTTGAAAGACCTAAATGTAAGACAGGAGTCCATCAAAATCTTAAGGGAGAACACAGGCAGCAACCTCTTCGACCTCAGCCCCAGCAACTTCTTCCTAAAAACATCGCCAAAGGCAAGGGAAGCAAGGGCAAAAATGAACTATTGGGACTTCATCAAGATAAACAGCTTTTGCATAGCAAAAGAAACAGTCAACAAAACCGAAAGACAACTGACAGAATCTGAGAAGGTATTTGCAAATGACATATCAGATAAAGGGCTAGCAACCAAAGTCTATAAAGAACTTATCAAACTCAACACCCAAAGAACAAATGATCCAATCAAGAAATGGGCAGAAGACATGAACAGACATTTTCCCAAGGAAGACATCCAAATGGCCAACAGACACATGAAAAAGTGCTCAACATTGCTCAGCATCAGGGAAATCCAAATCAAAACCTCAATAAGATACCATCTCACACCACTCACAATGGCTAAAATTAACAAGTCAGGAAATGACAGATGTTAGCGGGGATGCAGAGAAAGGGGAACCCTCCTACACTGTTGGTGGGAATGCAAGCTGAGCAGCCACTCTGGAAAACAGTGTGGAGGTTCCTCAAAAAGTTGAAAATAGAGCTACTATATGATCCAGCAATTGCACTACTGGGTATTTACCACAAAGATACAAATGTAGGGATTCGAAGGCGTACGTGCAGCCCGATGTTTATAGCAGCAATGTCCACAATAGCCAAACTGTGGAAAGAGCCAAGATGTCCACCGATAGATGAATGGATAAAGAAGATGTGGTATATATATACAGTGGAATATTATGCAGCCATCAAAAGGAATGAAATCTTGCCATTTGCAATGATGTGGGTGGAACCGGGGGGTATTATGCTGAGTGAAATAAGTCAATCAGAGAAAGACATGCATCATATGATCTCACTGATATGAGGAATTCTTAATCTCAGGAAACAAACTGAGGGTTGCTGGAGTGGTGGGGGGTGGGAGCGATGGGGTGGCTGGTTGATAGACACTGGGGAGGGTATGTGCTATGGTGATCGCTGTGAATTGTGTAAGACTGTTGAAACACAGACCTGTACCTCTGAAACAAATAATACATTATATGTAAAAAAAAAAAAAAAAAGAAGAAGAAGATAGCAGGAGGGGAAACATGAAGGGGGGGAAATCGGAGGGGGAGATGAACCATGAGACTATGGACTCTGAGAAACAAACAGGGTTCTAGAGGGGAGGGGGTGGGGGGATGGGTTAGCCTGGTGATGGGTATTAGAGTGATGGGCATGGAGCACTGGATGTTATACGCAAACAATGAATCATGGAACACTACATCAAAAACTAATGATTAACATAACATAATTAAAAAAAGTTCAAATGAAATAATGTATATAAAATGTTTACTACTGTGCCTGACCCATAATAAGAATGGAAAAAAAATGTCTAGAAGTATAATTGAAAGAGAATATAGCCCAGTGATTAAGAGGCTGAATTCTGGCACTTGATTTCTTAGGTTCGTAGCCTCCGCCACCTACTAGCTAAGGGACCTTGGGCAAATTATTCAACTTTTTTTTTTTTTTGCTTTTTAGTTTTTGCATCAGGGGAGTCAAGATAATAATCATTGTAACAAGGATTAAATTGACAAATATATGTGAAGAATTTGAGACAGTGACTGAAACATGAGTGCCACATACGTTTTAGCTATTGTCACTATTATCATCCTGTTTGCAGTAGCTTTTTTCAATGGGAGAAGTTACCCTGATTACTCCCCTGAAGCTTCTCTATTAATTTTCTCATGTATCAAAAATTTTTTTTGGTCTCTGTTCACATTGGTAATTGAAAATAGGAAAGATCAATCAGAATTTTTTGCTAGGTGAGCTCTCTCTGCACTTGTGTGTTCTGTGAGGCGAACATGATAACCACTACACTACAAAAACTGCACTTGTGTGTTCTGATGAGTGAGTAGATGTGAATCAGAGCAGAGGATAGGCCTGAAATGCATGTCAGCAGGCAGCATGCCTGGGCAGCAAGCATGGCTTTGGGGTTTGAGCACTTCTACCCAGAAAGTGACAAATCTCTTTCTTGTCAGCTGGTAGTGAGATAATCTGCAGTGAGTAGAGCCTTGCAGGTGGAGATGAATTACTCTAAGTTCTGTGGGCTTCCCCAGGACATAGGTCCTGTCTTCAGTGTGTCAGAAGATGGGGGTCCAGCACTCACGGTGTCCTTGTTCCAGCAGGGGTCTGCGGGGCTGCAGCCCTGGGGCTCCAGGGATGGGAGATGCTCGCGCTGCTGGTGTTGCTCTCAGTTCCTGTTTGGCCTGAGTAATTTTGATGCTATATGTTGTAGGTCGGGTTCCAACAGGTTTCCAATAGATGAGCAAGGCTTTCCTCTCAAAAATGTTCTTCGTTTAAATCACCTCAATAGGAACTTAGTCAACTGTTAAGCTGGTAAAATGGCAAAGGTGTATTCTTAGATTTTCCAACTTTCCGAGGAATTATTATCAGTGGGGAACTTCCTAGTGAGTAGAAATCTATTTAAAAAATTGTATGTGTGGGCGCCTGGGTGGCTCAGATGGTTAAGCGTCTGCCTTCGGCTCAGGTCATGATCCCAGGGTCCTGGGATCGAGTCCCGCATCGGGCTCCCTGCTCAGCGGGAAGCCTGTTTCTCCCTCTGCCTCTCTCTCTCTCTGTCTCTTAAAAAAAAAAAAAAATTGTATGTGTGTTTCTTCTTAAGAAATAACATCTTTAATGTGATATTCTATAGAGGACAGTATTGAAGGTATGGTTGTTGTTCTCTCAAATACCACTATCCACTAGTTCCTGAGGGGTATAGGAGGTTAGGATAATAAGGAGGTGGAGGGGGATGTTTCTTTTCTTTTCTTTTCTTTTTTTAATTAGTTTGCTTTTATTCATTGCAATTTTTACAAAGTTTAGAAGTATTGAAGTGTAATTTTGTGTCCTCTCCAAATATTGTTAAAATAGCCTTCCTACCTAAAGCAATCTACACATTCAATGCAATCCCCATCAAAATCCCAATGGTGATTATCACTGTAACAGGAAAAACCATCTCAAGTTTGTATGAAACAAACAAACAAAAAAAGACCTAAAAAGCCAAAGCAATCTTGAGAAAGCAGAACAAAACTGGAGAACAAAACACTTCCTGATTTCCAACTAACATTAATTCTTCCAATGTATGAGCATGGAATAGCTTTCCATTCATTTGTGTCTTCTTCAACTTCTTTTATCAGTATCTTATTGTTTTTAGTGTACAATTCCTTCACCTCCTTGAATAAATTTATGCCTAAGTATTTTATTTTTTATGTTATTATAAATGGCATTTTTTTCAAAAAATTCTGTATCTAACAGATCACTGTTAGTGCATTTAAAAAAACAAATTTTTTGTATATTGATTTTATATCCAGCAATTTTCCTGACTTTTTTATTGGTTCTGTTTTTTGGTGGAGTCTTTAGGGTCCTGTATATATAATATCATGTCATCTGTAATTGAGACAATTGCATTTCTTCCTTTCCAATTTGGACGCTTTTCTTTCTTTTCTTTCTTAACTGCTGTGGTTAGGATTTTCAGTATTGTTTTGAATAAAAGTGGCAAGAGTGGCATCCTTATCTTATTCTTCATGTGAGAGGGAAAATTTCACCTTTGCACTGTTGAGTATTATGTTAGCTGTGAGCTTGTTATATGTGATCTTTATTTATGTTGAGGTAATTTCCCTCTCCACCCGGTCTGCTGAGAGTTTCATCATAAAAGGATATTGAATCTTATCAATTGTGTTTGCTGCAACTATTGAGATGATCATATGATTTTTATCTCTTCTTTTTTTTAAATTTTTTTATTCTTATATTATCCCCATACATTGCATCATTAGTTTTAGATGTAGTGTTCCATGATTCATTGTTTGTGCATAACACCCAGTGCTCCATGCAGAATGTGCCCTCCTCAATACCCATCACCAGGCTAACCCATCCTCCCACCCCCTCCCCTCTAGAACCCTCAGTTTGTTTTTCAGAGTGAGGGGGATGTTTCTGATAATACAGTTTGAGACTGAGAGACAGGTTTTTTTTTAGCATAATTATCAATAAAAGATGTTAAATGGATATTAATTTTTTTAATCAATTAGAGAAAAAGAGAACATAAGCAGGGGGAACAGCAGAGGCAGAGGGAGAAGTAGGCTCCCCACTGAGCAGGGAGCCCGATGCGGGACTCGATCCCACAACCCTGGGACCATGACCCCAACCGAAGGCAGATGCTTAACCGACTGAGGCACCCAGTCGCCCCTGGATATTAATTTTGACAACATCAGAAATCTGACTATCTTTTGGGTATTATCTCCTGAAGGTAGACTTTGGATAACAATTTTTCCCATCACTTCTATTCCTCTTCAGGATCCAAAGTGCTCCCCAGTTCCCCACGCAACTCCCCACCCTGTGTTGTTCACTAGGAAAGGAATCTGGTAGAGCTGTGGGCGAGTCCCTCATCTTCAGGCAGAGTGGTGTGGTAGAAAGTGCACGGACTTTGAATTCCAGCCAGAACTGGGTTTGACTACTGGGTTCAAAATATTTCTTGACTTTTTTGAGATTTATTTTATTTTTAATGGAGATACCATTGCTTAACTTACTGAGTTTTGTGAAGACTAAATCATGTACTAGGGATCTTCAACAAATGTTAGTTTGTTTCCCCTTTCTCACTACAGGAGTTAGTGAACAAGCCGGTTGACTAAGAAAGAAACTCAGGCAAAAGCAAAGGCAAAGATAACAATGTCTGAAGATTTTTTTTTTTTTTTAAAGCCAAACTCTGCCAATTCCCAGTTGTCTGTTTTGTATTATCTCTTTATTGATATTCTCTCTTTGGTGAGGTATCATTCTTATGGTTTCCTTTAATTCTTTGTATGCAATTTTCTTTAGCTCTTTGAGCACATTTAAAAGTTTTTTTAAAGTCTCTGTCTACCAACTCCAGTGACTAGTATTTCTCAGGGATGATTTCTATTAATTTCTTTTTTGCCCTATGTATAGCAGATACTTCCTTATTTATTTGCATGCCTTATAATGTTTTGCTGAAGATTGGACATTTTGAATATTATAACGTGACAACTCTGGAAACCAGATTTCCCCTTTTCTTTGAAGTTTGTTGCTGCTTTTTATTGTAGTAGCTATTTGTTTAGTGAATTTTCTGAACTAGTGTTACATTCTTTATTGTGTATGTTCATTGAAGTCCCTATTCTTTTTACTTGGTAGTCAACTAGTGATTTGACAGAAATTTCTTCAAATTATTGGAATCCAATTTTTTTTTAATTTAAAAATCCAGTCTTTGTATATATGGGCTCTGTGTGTATTTTGGGGGATGCCTTCAACACTCAGCCAGGAAGCTTGCAACTGTGTCTTAGACTTCACTTCTTGTTGCTTAGAGCCTGGAGGTCAGCTGGGGATGAGAGGTTTGTGCATTCACAGGTCTTATGTGAACAAGCTCTGCCCTGAGCATGTGTGTGGTCTTACAGATTCCCACGGACATGTAAAAGCTTTTTAAGGCCCTTGTTCCCCAAATCATCTCATTCCCTAGCCTTTCTTTCTAGGCATTTCAGTTGGTCTATTGTTTGCCCAGTTGTTATCCCTCGTCCCCAGCAGCAGTGCTAATATATTTGCTCTTGAATGCTTTCAACAGATGATCCCTGGGCAGCCACTTCAGCACTGGGAGAGTTCTAAGTTAGGTGAAATAAAGACGAGTCCTTTGAGCTGGTCCTTCAGGGAACTGCACACAGGTCAAAACAACCACAGTTCTTTCAGAGTAAGATCTATTCTGCTTCCTCCCATATTAGGAATCTATACCAGGAATGTGAGCTATTGTCTTTAATGTAGCCACTAAGCTGGGGAGTGGGGGATGGGGCCAGGATAATTTAAACACTGCAAAACTCTGTTATTAAAATTCACTTGTCTTTTCTTGATTAAACATCCTTTTTTTTTTTTCCTGTAGAATTTGATTTGTTTTCATAATTCCAATAAAGTTCATTTTGACAGTTTTTGCCAGTTTATTGGCTGGTCTTTTGTTGTTGTTGTTGTTGTTACTGTTGTTGTTTTATGTGGAGAGATGAACCTTTGGAATTCCGTACTCCATCACTTTTGCTGATGTCACCCTCCACCAATATTATTAACATATTAATATAATATATTTGTTGCAACTAATGAGCCAATATCGATCCACTATTATTAACTAAAGTTCATTTTTTTAAAAGATTTTATTTATTTATTCGAGACAGAGAGAATGAGAGACAGAGAGCATGAGAGGGAGGAGGGTCAGAGGGAGAAGCAGACTCCCTGCCGAGCAGGGAGCCCGATGCAGGACTCGATCCAGGGGCTCCAGGATCATGACCCGAGCCGAAGGCAGTCGCTCAACCAACTGAGCCACCCAGGCGCCCTAAAGTTCATTTTTTATTCAAATTTCCTTAGTTTTTACCTAATGTCATTTTTCTGTTCCAGAATTCCATCGAGGATATACATTACATTTACCAGTCATGTCTCCTGAGGCTCCTTTTGGCTGTGACAGTTTGTCAGGCATTCTTTGTTTTTGATGAACTTGACAGTTTTGAAAATTACTAGTCAAGTATTTGGTAGAATGTCTGTCAATTGAGTTTGACTGAGGTTTTTTCTCATAATTAGACTGAAGCTATGAGTTTTTGGAAGGAGGACCTCAGAGGTCATTTTCATCAAATCTTACCAAAGGTGCAAACTGTCACCATGATTTTTCACTGTTGATATTGATCTTCATTACCTGATTGAGTTAGTGTTTGTTAAGTTTCTCCACTGTAAAACTACCCCCCACCCCCACTTTCCATACATTCTTTGGGAGGAAGTCACAATGAGCAACCCATACCTAAAGAATGGGTAGCTATGTTTCACCTTCTAGAAGGCAGAATACCTGAATAAATTATTTGGAATTCTTCTGCATGGGAGCTTTGTCTCTTTTTCCCCATTTATCTATTCATGCAGTCATTCATATCAACATGGACTCATGGATAACTATTTTCTACTTTGGGATACAATCTAATACTACTTATTCAACCTGTCCCAACCTTGGTCACTGGCAGCTCTTCTACTTGGTTCCCTGTCCTAGGGACTATCTTCACCCCCATCACCATGTTTATTTCAGCTGGAGGGTCCCTGGCTGCAGATCCCTTACCCAAAGCTGTGGTTGATGTCTGTAAACAATAGAGGTCTAGTGACGATTAATGTTTTTGCCATCTGATCTTGAAAAAACTCTTTCCTCAATTTTAACAAGTGTCAAATAGTATTTTCTTCAGTTAAAGTCTTTGTTTTTTTTTTTTCCTTTATTGTTTCCATATTCTTATTCTTTTCAGATAGTTTCATCTGGGTGTGTAACTTTGTGTTCAGCTTCTTATTTTGGCTTCTTCTCTAGCTCACAGAGGGACAACATTGTTTCCTGGACCCCAGTGCCTTTTTCCCTTTGCCTTTGCCCTCTGGCCAGGACATTTGTTTTTCTATCTTTCCACTCTTAAAGTTTTGCCTTGAGAAAGATGAAGTCAGTGAGTTTCCATGTTTGTCACACAACCCTTTCAAACAAGTTGTGACTATCTTGACCCTCTTGAGTAGGACAGTCCCACCTAAAAGATACTATTCCCATTAGACCAACATGTGCTCCAGATCAAGACCTGACCTGTAATCATCTTGTCTGACTTCCTTCTAGTAAGTTCTCCCTTTGCTTAATTTTCCTTTGGAATACCAGTTCCATAAATTTTCCAAATATGTTTTCCAAATATGCCACCCTCTTGGTGATAATTCTATTCCTCTGAATGTCACACAATAATTGTCGGAGTCATTTGCCCCTATCTTCCTGGGGTTTCCCTCTCAAATCTGACCAGATTTTCTTAACCACTTTAGTTTTCTGTCCTAGTTTTTAAGGGATGGTTTGCCAGTTGTTCTTACAACATGCTGCTGCTTTAAGAGGAATCTTTTTAAAAAATTTCTGACCTTAGTTCTCTCCAGGATGTCATTATATCTGCTCTCCAAGGCGTTTCCTCTTTTGATCTGATCGATTTTTTTAGGTACCAGTCTTCCTTTCTGAACTGGTAACAACTGAAATATATTGCCCTTTTCTATCACCTTCCTTCAGAGAAGTTATACTTGAGCATTACCACCTTTTTAACTTTGTAGTTCTTCCTCTCAGCTCTTAGCATCTCATTTCTCCTTCATATCTTCCCAGCCTATGTTTTAAGATCTCAGTATTTCTTTTAAGGAAATATCTTTCTCATTACTGCACAGTTTGACATCTTCTATTTTATTTTCCTTCTTCTATTACACTTGTTCTGATGGCAAGAAATAAGGCACCTATTTAAGCTACTCCAGTTTCTTCTTGGTTCCTGGGGAAAATCAGAATCTCAGAGCCACAGGCTGACAGACACAGACCTTTAAATTGCTTTCTCAATTTTGGGGCATTTAATAACCTCAGTCAGTTATTTTTTTGACCTCAGCCTAGGAAGAGGGCATATTCTCTTTATAAAAAGAGTCCCCAGTCCTTTTGATTTAAATATTAACACAATCAACATTCCTTTTATGATTACAGCCATGGTTTGAAACTCTGAGCTCTAATAAATAGAGTTTCTTTAATGATCAAATACTGAGCCTGCTTGAAACTTTTGTTGAAGTAACAGAGGTCTAATGTGCATGCTACATGAATTTAAGTTTGTTTTTTTCTCCTCCATTGCTCTATCACCCTATGTTCATTTCAAAATAGCACACACGCACACACACACACACAGAAGAACACAATTTGGGGAAGTTGATATAGTAGGCAAGCATACTCATGTCTGGAGCTAAAAATTTCAAGCTACAACTCCACTAAAATTTGTAGCACATTTTGAATTCAGCCACTGTTCAAATTTCTGTCCTAGTATCTAGAGATCTGGCTAAGAAATCCATTAAAGAAAACAGCCAATGTTCTTCCTTTTTTTTTTTTTTAAAGATTTATTTATTTATTTGAGAGAGAGAGTGAGAGAGAGTGAGTGCATGTGCGCATGGGTCCTCACAAGTAGGAGAGGGGCAGAGGGTGATGGAGAGGGAGAGTGAGAGAAGCAGAATCCCAGTGGGCTAGATCTCACAACCTGAGATCATGACCTCAGCTGAAATCAAGAGTTGGATGCTTAACTGACTGAGCCACCCAGGCACTCTGCCAATGTTCTTTTATCACCTAATGCTTAAAAAGCTTATTTAAGAAAATAAAAAAGGGTTGTCTTTCCTTATAGTCTGTTTTGTTCCAGGGACTAAATCTTCTGTGGTCTGTATTCATGAATGCCTAAGGTTTAATGCTATATTCCTTTAATGATAAAAACCAGTCATTTGGTGCAATAGAAGTCATTACAAAATACCAAGATTAATGCATTCACATGGCCCACACTTACCAAAGCCTGAAATGGAAGCAGGGTGTCTTTATCCACTGAAACTTCTGTGTTAATACCATGTTGGCCCCAACATTCTTTCTGAAGAAAAAGATTTAGTTAGGTTTAATCAGTTCAACTAAAATATTTTCAGAGCATACAAGATCCTGTGCTCGGAAATAAAATATATCTTAATTTGTGACATGTGTGTTGCAATATAGGGCTGAAATTGCTGAGCAGTTGCTTTAGTCAGTAACATTTCTCTCATGTGCTACCAAGTCTTCACTTTTGGCCTGGATAATATGTAAATAGTGGGACTCTCCCAATAATCCATTTCCTCTTGGAATCAAATCCTGATTTGATTTTGAACTATGTTGAACTATGTTTGCTGGAAGTGGGTCTCTGCTATCACAAATACTTAACTGTTATCGGTAGCTACGTTTTATATGTGATCTTCAGATTCTTTCTTTTTTTTAAAAAAAAATTATTTTTATTTATTTGAGATAGAGAGAGGGAGCAAGCATGAGTGGGGAGAGGGGCAGAGGGAGATGGAGAAGCAGACTCCTGTTGAGCAGAGATCCTGACACGGGGCTCAATCCCAGGACCCTGGGATCATGACCTGAGCCGAAGGCAGACATTTAACCAACTGAGCCACCCAGGCACCCCTGATCTTCTGGTTCTTTTAGCTTGTGCTTTTTGAGATGTCTTACTTTTCTGTGGAAGTTTCTCAGGAATTTTTAAGATCAGAATGAACAGTTTGGGAGGGGGTTGAGGGGGTGGCCAATTGTCGAATGCTTCAGGTCCCTCACATCCACTTAACTTAAAAATACCTCTCTTGGGGTGCCTGGGTGGCTCAGTCGTTAAGCGTTTGCCTTCGGCTCAGGTCATGATCCGGGGTCCTGGGATCGAGCCCTGCGTCGGGCTCCCTGCTCTGCGGGAAGCCTGCTTCTCCCTCTCACACTCCCCTTGCTTGTGTTCCCTCTCTCGTTGTCTCTCTCTCTGTCAAATAAATAAATAAAATCTTAAAAAAAAATACCTCTCTTGGGGTGCCTGGGTGGCTCAGTCAGTTAAGCATCTGATTCTTGATTTTGCCTCAGGTCATGATCTCAGGGTTGTGAGATTGAGCCCCATGTTGGGCTCCACGCTGGGTGTGGAGCCTGCTTATGATTCTCTCTCTCCCTCTGCTCCTTCCCCCTAAAATATACCTCTCTGTCTCTCTGTCTCTGTCTCTCTCTCTCTTGCACACACACGCTCCATTTAAAATTTCATTTGAATGGGAGGATGATGTTATGATGAGACATTTGAATGTCATTATTCTCTAAGAATATAATAAATCCTCCTTTCCCCATTCTCATTAGACTTCTTGTAGGGAACAAATAAAGTACATTTATAAAAAAGACTAAGGGAGCTTTAAAACATTATATGAATGAAAATTAATATTAGGGACTTTATTTTTCTTGTTCACTGGTGGGCCATTCAGTCATTTATTTTGGCAATAATTCACAAATACTTATTGGACATCAACTATGTACCAGGTATTTGTGGGGCTGAAACAGGAAAACAAATGAAGACCCCATGAATTAATTAGTTACCACAAACCGAGTGACTTAAACAATAGATATTTTTTTGTCTTGCTCTCCTGGAGACTAGAAGTTAAGGGGTTGGCAGGCTTGGTTCCTCCTGATAATTTGTTCTATGCCTCTCTCCTAGCTTTGGGGAGTTTGTTGGCAATCTTTGGTGTTCCTTGGTTTGCGGATGCCTCACCCCAATCTCTACTACCTTCATGTTCATGTGGTGTTCTTTCCATGTCTGAGTCTGTGTCCAAATTTGCCTCTTTTATAAAGACACCGGTCATATTGGGTCAGGGGCCTACCCTACTCTAGTGTGATCTCATCTTAACTAATTACATCTGCAGTGACCCTGTTCCAAATAAGGTCACATTCTGTGGTGGGGGTTAGGAATTCAACATATGAATTTTGGGGAGACATGATTCAATCCATAAAAACTACTTACCTTCTGCCTAAATTTAAAGGTTATAAATAAAACTAACAAGCTGTTAAATATAATATGCTTTGTTCTCTTATTGTGACAAATGCATCTTCATAAACACCTTCAAAGACAGGTTTTAATTTAGAATCTTGGACTTCTTGGAGATTGTCATCAGGTTATGGTGGCCTGAAAAGGGCTGGCTCCTCTCCTAGGAAACTCTGTATGCCCCACTTTTTTCTTCCTGCCCTAGTCTGTCTTTTGCTGTGGATGCCTATGGACGTCCATGGATACTCCATCTGGCACATTCAAGCTGTATCCATATACCCTGCAGGCAGCCTCCCTTTGGTCACCATTAGGGCCTATGCATTGCTCACACTAGTGATGAAGTATCACTTTAGATGAATGCGCCCTTGAAGAAGCCTGCAAAGGCTGTTCAGGTAGGGAGTTCTGGAGTCCTGGTACCGGGAATGTTGTCTAGAATGAGGGTTCTGGGTGTGCCTAAGACAACTGGAGGAAGCAAATTTCTCTATGGTGAGGGCACCAGGGCAAGGACTCCTCTTGCCTTGGGGCTTATTTTTTAGTGAAAGGAAACAAACCATAAATAATAAATAAAAGAAGTAAATTGTATAGAATGTTCAAAGATGATAAGTGCATAAGAAGAAAAGTAGAGTAGAGGGGGAAGGATCTGATGTTTATCTGGGGCTAGGGAAGGTTACAGTATTACAAAGAGTGGTCAGTGTAGACCTGATGGAGCTGGAAACATTTGATCAAGACTTGAAAGAGGTGAGAGAGTTAGGCAAGTGGATTTATGGGACAAAAGCACCTTTTGGAAAGAAGGAGCTATCTGATAAAGAATCCAGGGTGGAAGCATGCCTGGTGTGCTCAGGGAGCAGAAAGGAGGCCAGTGTTGAGCAAAGGAGGATGTAATGGGAGTTAAAAATCAGAGAGGTAGCTGATGGAAGGCTGGAAACATAGGGCCTCTTAGGTTATTTTAAAGGTTTGGGCTTTTACTCTGAGATTAGCAGTTCCTGGAGAGTTTTGAGCAGATGAATGACATGATCCCTCTAGCTTCTGTGTTGAGAATAGACTATAAAGAGGACAGGGTAAACATAGAAACAGAGAGACTACTTAGAAGAAGGTGACTGTAGTAATCTGGGATAAAGATGACAGTGGTACCTTGAACCAGAACAGTAACAGATGGAGAGTGATAAGTGATTGGCTTTGGGATATATTTTAAGATAGAGCCAACAGGAATTTCTGATGGACTGAATTTTATTCAGAGAAAGAGAGGGGGAGGGTATCAAAGATTACTTCTAGTTTTTTGCTCTTTAAAATCAGTTTGAGGGATGCCTGGGTGGCTCAGTCAGCTAAGCTCCTGCCTTTGGCTCAGGTCATGATCCCAGGGTCCTGGGATCGAGTCCCGCATCAGGCTCCTTCCTCGGCGGGGAGCCTGATTCACCCTCTCCCTGCTGCTCCACCTGCTTGTGCTATCTCTCTCTCTTTGGCAAATAAACAAATAAAATATTTAAAAAAATTTTTAATTAAAAAAACAGGTTTGAAGGGAAAAGATCAAGAGTTTTAGACATGCTGAGTTTGGGATACTGGATATTAGATATTCAGGGGAATATTGAGTAGACAGTTGGATAAGGAACTCTAGAATTGGGGAGGGGATCTGGGCTGGAGTTATAAAACTGGGGATCATCAGCAAACAGATGGTATTTAAAGCCATGAGAATAGAGGAGATCATTAGAGAGTGAAGGTTGATGGAGAAGAGGACCCAGGAGGGAACTCTGGGACACACCAACACTGAGGTTGTGGAGAAGACGATGCTCCTGCACAGAAAACTGAGAAGGAGTGACAAATGTTATAGGAGGAAAGCACAAGAGGGTGTGGGTGTCCTGGAAGCCAAATGAAGAAGGAATACTGAGGAAGATAGAGTTACTGATTGTGTCAAATACTGCTGATATGTAAGGTCAGATTAGGGCTGAAAATTGACCTTTGGGTTTAGCTGTGTGAAAGTCAGTAGAGACCTTGATAAAAGTAGTTCTGGTGAAGTGTTTGGGGCATATACCTCCTTGGAATGGGTCTGAGAAAAAATACAAGCAGAGAGACCAGAGACAGAGTAGAGAAAATTGTTTTGAAGAGTTTTGCTACAAAGAGGAATAGGCAATGGATAAGTATTTAAAAGAGGAAGGAGGGTGCTGATAGGTTTTTTATAATGGTTGGTAACATTATGTAACCATGCACATCATGATTTTATGTTGAAGGGAATTCTCCCCAGTATTAAATAAAGAAATGATGCTTTTGAGCAGAAGAGAATTCCAGTAACATTTGTGAATAGGTGGGAGGGGTTGGGATCACATGTACAAGTTGAGAGGTTGGTTTTGTGCAGGAGCACAGGTAGTTAGTTTTCCTATGGTAATGAGTAAGAAGGTGGAACATAGGATCTGCTGTGGGTAGATGCCATAGTGGAATCTGCAGGGGTCTTTTGACTGATTCTAATTTCTAAGTGAATTAGGAAACATCAGCTGAAAGAGAGGATTGGGGTAGAAGGTGCTAGGGTTTCAGCAGAGAGAAGAGCTTATGGTCATTGTCTAGCAGAAAGGGAGAGTGAAGGGACCTGGAACATATAGAGTGATTGCCCAGCAGCATTGATGACTTAATTGAGCAGGATGATCATGTGTTTTAAATGGGATCACATTAACTCATACCAGGCACTCAAATATTTTCTTTAAGTTTTTATTTTAATTCCAGTTAGCTAATATACAGTATTATATTAGCTTCAGGTTTATAGTATAGTAATTCAACAATTCCATACATCATTCAGTGCTCATCAAAAGTGTACTCATTAATCCCCATCACCTATTTAAGCCATCCCCCCTATCCCCCTCCTCCTTGGTAACCTTCAGTTTGTTCTCTATAATTAATAGTCTGTTTCTGTATTTGTCTCTGTCTCTTTTTTCTCCTTTGCTTGTTTTGTTTCCTAAATTCCACATTTGAGTGAAATCATATGATATTTTCTTTCTCTGACTGACTTATTTCGCATAGCATTTACACTCTCCAGCTCCATCCATGTCATTGTATTTGGAAAGATTTCATTCTTTTTTATGGCTGAATAATATTTTATTATTCAATATCCATTCATCAATCGAGGGACACTTGGGTTGTTTCCATATCTTGGCTATAAAAATAATGTTGCAATAAACATAGAGGTGCATGTATCCCTTTGAATTAGTGTTTTTGTATTCTTTGGGTAAATACCCAGTAGTGCAATTGTTGGATTACAGGGCAGTTCTATTTTTAACTTTTTAAGGAATCTCCATACCTGTTTCCACAGTGGCTGTCAAGTCTGCATTCCCACCAGCAGCGCACAAGTGTTCCTTTTTCTTCACATCCTCACCAACACCTGCTGTTTTTTGTTTTGTTGATTTTAGCCATTCTGATAGGTGGAGGTGATATCTCATTGTAGTTGTGATTTGCATTTCCCTGATGATGATGAATGATGATGAAATCTTTTCATGTGTCTGTTGGCCATTTGTACATCTTTAGAGAAATGTCTGTTCATGTCTTCTGCCCAATTTTTAACTGGATTATTTGTTTTGGGGGTGTTGAGTTTTGTTAATTCTTTATATATTTTGGATACTAACCCTTTATCAGAAGGTTGCCTTATCATGTAGGTTGCCTTTTAGTTTTGTTGATTGTTTCCTTCACTGTGCAGAAGCTTTTTATTTTGATGTAGTCTTAGTAGTTTATTTTTTGCTTTTGTTTCTCTTGCCTCAGGAGACAGATTTAGAAAGAAGTTGCTATGGCCGATGTCAAAGAGGTTACTGTTGAGTTCTTTTCTAGGATTTTTATAGTTTCAAGTCTCTCATTTAGGTCTTTAATCTATTTTGAATTTATTTTTGTGTATGGTTTAAGAAAGTCATCCAGTTTCATTCTTCTGCATATAGCTGTCCAGTTTTCCCAACACCATTTGTTGAAGAGTGTCTTTTTCCAATTAGATGTTCTTTCCTGCTTGTCAAAGATTTGTTGACCATATAGTTGTGGGTTTATTTATGGGTTTTCTCTTCTGTTCTATTGATCTATGTGTTTATTTTTGTGCCAGTACCATATTGTTTTAATTACTACAGCTTTGTAATATCATTTGAAATCTGGAATTGTGATGCTTTCAGCTTTGCTTTTCTTTTTCAAGATTGCTTTGGCTATTTGGGGTCTTTTGTGGTTCCATACAAATTTTAGGATTGTTTGTTCTAGCTCTGTGAAAAATGCTGGTGGTATTTTGAGAGGGATTGCATTGAATGTGTAGATTGCTTTTGGTAGTATAGACATTTTAACAATATTTGTTCTTCTAATCCATGAGCATGGAATGTTTTTCCATTTCTTTGTATCGTCTTCAATTTATTTCATCAGTTTTTTATAGTTTTTAGAGTACAGGTCTTTCACCACTTTGGTTAAGTTTACTCCTAGATATCTTATTATTTTTGGTGCAGTTGTAAAGGGGATTGCTTTCTTAATTTCTCTGTCTGCTGCTTCTTTATTGCTGTATAGAAATGCAACAGATTTCTGCATGTTGATTTTGTATCCTGTTACTTTACTGAATTCATTGATCAGTTCTAGCAGTTTTTTGCTAGTCTTTTGAGTTTTCTACATAGAGTATCATGTCACCTGCAAATAGTGAAAGTTTTACTTCTTCCTTACTGATTTGGATGCCTTTTATTTTTGTTGTTGTTGTTGTTGTCTGATTGCTGTGGCTAGGACTTCCAGTACTATGTTGAGTAAAAGTGGTGAGGGTGGACATCCTTGTCTTGTTCCTGACCTTAGGGGAGAAGCTCTCAGTTTTTCCCCATTGAGGATGATGTAGCTGTGAGTTTTTCATATATGGCCTTTATTATGTTGAGTAATGTTCCCTCTAAACTTACTTTGTTGAGGGTTTTATCATGAATGGATGGAAACTTTGTCAAATGCTTTATCTGTGTCTATTGAAATGATCATATGGTTCTTATACTTTCTCTTATTGATGGGATGCATAAAGCTTATTGATTTACAAATATTGAACCACCCTTGCAACCCAGGAATAAACCCCACTTGATCATGGTGAATGAATTTTTAAATGTATTGTTGGATTTGGTGTGCTAGTATTTTGTTGAGGATTTTTGCATCTATGTTCATGAGGGCTATTGTCCTGTAGTTCTCTTTTTTAGTGCTGTCTTTATCTGGTTTTGGAATCAGAGTCATTCTGGCCTCAGAGAATGAATTTGAGTTTTCCTTCCTTTTCTATTTTTTGGAATAGTTTGAGATGATTAAGTATTAACTCTTCTTTAGACATTTGGCAAAATTCACCTGTGAAGCCATCTGGTCCTGGACTTGTGTTTATTGGGAGTTATTTTGATTACTGATGTAATTACTTTGCTGGTTCAGTCGGTTCAAAATTTTTACTTATTCTTGTTTCAGTTTTGGTAGTTTATATGTTTCTAGGAATTTATCCATTTCTTCTAGGTTGCCCAGTTTTTTGGCATATTGTTTTTCATAAAGTTATCTTATAATGGCTTGTATTTCTGTGGTGTTGTTTGTTATTTCTCCTTTATCATTTGTGATTTGATTTATTTGAGTCTTTTCTCTTTTTTTGTTCATAAGTTTGACTAGAAGTTTATCAATTTTCTTGATTTTTTTCAAAGAAGCAGCTCCTGGTTTCATTGCTCTGTTCTATTGTTTTTTGTTTGTTTGTTTGTTTTTAGTTTTTATATCACTTCTGCTCTAGTATTTATTATTTTCTTCTGCTGGTTTTAGATTTTTGTTATTCTTTTTGCAGCTCCTTTAGGTGTATGGTTAGGTTATTTACTTGAGATTTTTCTTGCTTCTTAAGATATTGCTCTATTGCTATAAACTTCTCTCTTAGGACCGTTTTTGCTGCATCCCAAAGGTTTTGGACCATTGTGTTTTCATTTATTTCCATGTATTTTTTTTTATTTCTTCTTTTATTTCCTGGTTGACTCACTCATTGTTTAGTAGGCTTTTATTTAACTTCCATGTATCTGTGGTTTTTCCAGATTTTTTCTTGTGGTTGACTTTTAGTTTCATAGTGTGGTCAGAAAAGGTGCACGGTATGATTTCAATATTCTTGAATTTGTTGAAGCTTGTTTTGTGGGCTAATATGTGATCTATTCCAGAGAATGTTCCATGTGCATTTGAAAAGAATGTGTGTTCTGCTGTTTGAGGATAATATGTTCTGCATATATCTGTTAAATTCATCTGTTCCCATGTGCATTCAAAGCCATTGTTTCCTTGTTGATTTTCTGTTTAGATGATCAGTCCATTGATGTGAGGTGTTAAAGTCCTTTCCTAATATTGTATTATTATTGATTAGTTCCTTTATGTTTGTTATTGTTTTATATATTTCAGTGCTCCTATACTAGTCGCATAAATATTTACAATGCTTATATCTTGATGGATTGTCCCCTTTATCATTATATAGAGTCCTTCTTTGTCTCTTGTTACAGTCTTTGTTTTAAAGTCTATTTTGTCTGATACAAGTATTGCTACTCTGGCTTTCTTTTGATCTCCATTTGCATGATAGATGTTTCTCCCTTCCCTCACATTCAATTTGCAGATGTCTTTAGGTCTAAAATGAATCTCTTGTAGGCAGCATGTAGGTGGGTCTTGTTTTCTCATCGATTCTGTCACCCTATGTCTGTTGATTGGAGTGTTTAGTTCATTTACATTCAAAGTAATTATTGATAGGTATATATTGTCATTTTATTATTTGTTTTGTGGTTGTTTCCAAGATTTTCTCTGATTGTTTCCTGTTTTTCTCTCTTTTAGGGTTTGCTGATTTTCTTTAGTGATATATTTGGATTTATTTCTCTTTATTCTATGCATACTTGTTAGTTTTGATATATGGTTGCCATTATGCTTGCATATAACCTGCATATTACAGTCTATATTAAGTTGATGGTTGTTTAAGTTTGAACCCATTTTTTACTCCTTTCCTCTCCATTTCTTTTTTTTAATTTTTATTTATTTATTTATTTATTTATTTATTTATTTATTTATTTATTATTCTTATGTTAATCCCCATACATTACATCATTAGTTTTAGATGAAGTGTTCCATGATTCATTGTTTGTGCATAACACCCAGTGCTCCATGCAGAATGTGCCCTCCTCAATACCCACCACCAGGCTAACCCATCCTCCCACCCCCCTCCCCTCTAGACCCTGTTTGTTTTTCAGGGTCCATCGTCTCTCATGGTTCGTCTACCCCTCCGATTTCCCCCGCTTCATTCTTCCCCTCCTGCTACCTTCTTCTTCTTTTTTTTTTTCTTAACATATATTGCATTATTTGTTTCAGAGGTACAGATCTGAGATCCAACAGTCTTGCACAATTCACAGTGCTTACCAGAGCACATACCCTCCCCAGTGTCTATCACCTAGTCACCCCATCCCTCCCACCCCACCCCCCACTCCAGCAACCCTCAGTTTGTTTCCTACAATTAAGAATTCCTCATATCAGTGAGATCATATGATACATGTCTTTCTCTGTTTGACTTATTTCACTCAACATAATACCCTCCAGTTCTATCCACGTCGTTGCAAATGGCAAGATCTCATTCCTTTTGATGGCTGCATAATATTCCATTGTATATATATACCACATCTTTCATGTATATGTTGTTATATTTTGTATCCATTTATTTTGTGAGTACCTTGACTGATTTTTTACAGAAATACTCATTTTTACTGCTTTTGTGGTTCCTATCTTTAAACTGTCACTTTTGGTCTCTCCTTTTTCAGAGAGTCCCCTTTAATATTTCTTGCAGGGTGGTTTAATGGTCATGAACTCCTTTAGTTTTTGTTTGTCTGGGAAACTCTTTATCTCTCCTTTTATTCTGAATGTTGGCTTTGCTGGGTAGAATATTCTTGGCTGCAGATTTTTCCCATTCAGCACTTTGAATGTATCATGTCACTTCCCTTTTGTCTTGCAAAGTTTCTGCTGAAAAAACTCCTGCAAGCCTTAGGGATTTTCCCTTGTAAATTACTGTCTTCCTTTGTCTTGCTGCTTTAAAAATCTTTTCTTTATCACTATATTTTGCCGATTTAATTACAACTATGTCTTGGTGTGGTTCTGCTTTTGTTGATTTTCATGGGAGTTCTCTGTGCTTCCAGGATCTGGAAATCTGTTTCTTTCCCCAGATTTGGGGAGTTTTCAGCTATTATTTATTCAAATAAATTTTCTGCTCCTTTTTTTCTCTCTTCTTCTTCTGGGTTTCCTATAATACAAATATTATTACATCTGATGGAGCCACTGAGTTCACTAAGCCTATTCTCATTTTGCAAAATTCTTTTTTCTCTCTTTTGTTCAGTTTCATTACTTTCCATTTCTGTCTTCTGGTCACTAATTTATTCCTCTGCTTCTTCCATCCTGCTCTTCATTCCATCAAGTGCATTTCTCATGTTGTTTATTGAGCCCTTTATCTCTGCTATGTTATTCCTTATTTCTGTGTTAAGGGTCTAACACATTTCTTCCACTCTTTTCTCAGGTCCAGCGAGTATCCTTCTTATCATTGTTTTAAATTCTCTATCAGGCATGTTATTTATATCTGTTTTGCTTAGATCTTAGGGTATGGCTTGTCCTGTTCTTTTATTTAGGATAAATTTCTCTGTCTCCTCATTTTGCCTGCCTCTCTGTGTCTGTTTCTCTGTGTTAAGAAAGTCAGCTATATCTTCTGTTCTTGAAAGTAGTGACTTTATGATGAAGAGGTCCTGAAGTGCACTGCAGTACAGTGTCCCCTACTAACCAGAACCTCGCACTTCAAGAGAGTACCCTATGTGTGTTGCTTATGCCCTGCTGTTGTGTCTGAGACACTTTTCCTTTCAGTGCAGTTGTCTGCCCTGTCTCTCTGCCTGTTGTAGGCTGGCACTCAAATCTTTTCAGTGAATAAATTTACAGTCCTTTACATGTTTACATCATTATGTAGATGACCATATATAAGAGCTTAAATTACATTTCTATTCATTCACAGTGAAGCATTGAAAAAAAGCAAGAGTTTAACTTTTTTTTTTAGTAATTTAAATAACAGACACTAAAAAGGAACTCCTATTTGCTTCTCTTAAAGAATGTGGCATAGTGTTTTGAGTTGTACCTACTTTGCAGGTGGAAATCTGTAAGATTATCTACTCAGATCATGATGGGTATGAAAGTAGATTCAGAAATAAGAGAAATTCTTGATGTGCAAAGAGAAGAGGTTTTGATCAGAGGGGAGAGTTTGAGTTTGACATCTTGGACTTAAGGGGTAATGAAATTTAAAAAGTGATCATACCCCTAGTTCGGTGAAATCCAGTGATGATTAATTGATTGACATTGAAAAGGGTAATACAAAGAAGTTTCTTCCAAAAATTGGATTTAAGAATTACAGGTATTTATCCTTTCTTTTTCTTTTTTTTTTAAAGATTTTATTTATTTATTTGAGAGAGAGAATGAGATAGAGAGAGAGAGCATGAGATGGGGGAGGGTCAGAGGGAGAAGCAGTCTCCCTGCCAAGCAGGGAGCCCGATGCGGGACTCCATCCTGGGACTCCAGGATCATGACCTGAGCCGAAGGCAGTCGCTTAACGAACTGAGCCAACCAGGCGCTCCTATCCTTTGTTTTTCTGATTGAAAAGCTGGAGCTTATTAATTCCCATAATAAAAAGGAGTCAGTATGCAAGTATATATATTTAATTCAAGTTTAAAAATTTGTTACAGATATACTTAGGTCTTGAATTAATTGATCAGATTTATTTATTGCTGTATTTCTTGGAAACCACAGTAACAGTGTTGCTGTAACCATAGGTACACAGTTAAAAAATGTGAACACATATTTGATTTAAAAGATATATTAAAATTAAATGTTCTGTTATTATTTTGCATATTGAATTTTAGACAATAAACTGGCACTTTATTAAGGAGAAAATATTCTTTTTTTTTTTTTAAAGATTTTATTTATTTATTTGACAGAGAGAGACACAGTGAGAGAGGGAACACAAGCTCGGGGAGTAGGAGAGGGAGAAGCAGGCTTCCCGCGGAGCAGGGAGCCCGATGCGGGGCTCGATCCCAGGACCCTGGGATCATGACCTGAGCTGAAGGCAGATGCTTAACGACTGAGCCACCCAGGCACCCCAAGGAGAAAATATTCTAAGAAAACAATGAAACACAATAGAGAATATATTACTATAAAAGACTATTCTTTCTTTTTTTCTTTTTTTTATGTAGTGTTCCATGATTCATTGTTTGCGTATAACACCCAGTGCTCCATTCAATATATGCCCTCTTTAATACCCATCACCAGGCTAACCCATCCCCCCACCCGCCTCCGCCCTAGAACTCTCAGTTTGTTTCTCAAAGACTATTCTTATTTCTTTTTCTTGTGTCCTTGGTACACTAAGCTATCTTTGAAAACAAAAATGTCCTGCTCTTGTGATAAAGAGGCCTAGAAGTGGAAAAAGATATAAGTAGTTAATGAATAATGCATTGGTTGATAGAAATGGTCAAATTATACAGTTTCCTAGTGGATACCATTTTTCTTCATTGAGAGGGACACTATAAAGTTGGATGTTAATTGCTCCCACAAATATGGTTTTGCTCTTCACAATAAGCATTAAGACATGTCCTCGGAGCTCTGTGACTTCATCATACACCACCTGAAAAGGGAAAGAATAATTAAAATATAGATCAGATATGCTTAAATGCACCTTTAAAAATATTGCTTTTAATAAAAATATTTAGCTGTTAATATCATTTAGCTTGGAATAGTTAGGTTAATGAAGAATCTTTCATGTCTAACTCTAATTCTGGAAAGCTAAAGATTCTGCTAACATAATGGAGTTTAATGACAGAATATTTCTCTAAGAAGCTTAGAATTTATTCTGATTCCATTAATAATTGTTCATCCCAAATTTAATGTGACTGTAAATTATTCTCTAGGAAGAAATTTAAGTACCCATCACCTTTTAACTGTCCTTGAATTTATTGTGCAACATGGGACCTTGAACACTATCTTTCTTTGCTGAAGACTAATGAAGAGAGCAGACCAATCTCCATGATTTCCTTGTTAATTTAGTGCAGTATAGCAATATTTACATCTACATGTGAAGAATTCATTCTATGCTTACTTTAATTTATTTAAAATGGTTTAATTTTTAATTATGAAAACACATGCTTATTAGATAAAATATGTATGAAACAAAAAAGAAAGGAAAATCCATATTTCCACCACTGGAAGATAATTATAGTTAACATTTCAGTGTTCTTTTTGTTTTACATATATAATTACTTTTTAAGAACCTGAGCTGTAATTTTGCTGTATGTACAGTTTTGTGTCTTGCTCTTTCCCACTTGCTAGTCATGTAATTAGTTTCTAAAAAGGGATCTGTTTAACTGTGCTTTATAATATCCAGGAAAGAAGTCATGGGCATTACCGTTGGGTGCCTACAGTAGTAAAGAAACTTCAGAAGTGTAGTACTATCAAGAAATTAGTTCCCCATCATGAAGGGAGGGGAGAGCTGTGCATAAATCCAACATGATTGCCAGGGAAACTCCTTAGAACACATTTAGAAAAAGAGTTTCATATGCTGCTACAAACTTGCTTGCTTTTTATAGCCAAGCTACAAGATAGAAAGAAGTGTTCTCTATATATGCAAAAAAGTAGAGGAAAAACTTGAGAAGGAAGCCCTTTGAGTCAGTTGGGAGGCCTCCTCAGTGTGTATGGATATGGTTTTTGGTGCATTGCATTTCATTTGTCTACCATTTATGAACCCCAAAAGTTATCAATGAAATTCTATTCAAGATCAATCTGACAGCTCTTCTGAACAATGATTTACTTATGAAATAAATAACAATTCAGTCAAGGGACATGAGATGCAATATACTATGTTAATCCAGTCTACCCTGCCTCATGTGACAGTTCCTGGCTACCTCCTCTTCTAGAATCTTACTCTCATTCCAGGCAGAAGATTATCTTTTAATTTTCTTAGGATTGCTGATTCAAATTATTCCATTTCATTTATTGAGTTCCCCTGGGATAGTAAAGGATTTTAAGGGCTGCCTTAAAAATCTCAAAACCCTACCACTTTAATTCATCCTCTTTAATAGCAATGGGATGCCCAGTGTGGACTCTGTGAGCCATGTCTCCTCCTAGACTCTTATCTTTCCAAGACTTCAGAGAAAGTTCCTTTTCCTCTTCTCTACAGTGGCTATTTTGAACTGTCTACACTATCCTCCATTTTCCTCCCCACAACACTTTCAGCAGACAAAGTCATTTATTTTACAGAGCAAATAGATGAAGGGGCCCTCAAAGTGTTACTGTATGTGAAGTAGAAAAATAGAATAACTCTAAGCCTTAGGGTTTTGTGAAAGTCTGGCTTAAGAACTCTGTGAATCATATAAATAAGCTCTAAAGATATAAATTTCTATGACATAATAATTTATGTTTATATGAATCTATTGTCAACTATATGTTTTCTAATTTGCATAATGATGATAATAATATTTGCCCTTTAGCATTGTGGGGAAGAATAAGCAAGATAATGAATGTAAACCTTACTACAAAGTCTGGTACATATTGAACACTAGTAAATTATAGCTGAAAAAGATCCATCAAATACACAAAGAAGAACAGCTGTTTCTTGGTATTTTGCATTAGTCTACTGGAGAAAACAGTTCCAGACAGAATTGAATCTCCCTGGTATTTAGCAAGCTGAAATTCTCAAGAAATGACTTTAAGAATTAATTGCCTTTCTGGTTAAAATACAAACATTTGAACTCCAGAGTTTATATTAACTTACAGATTTCTTTCCTTGGGCTTCATTATGCAAAAATTATTTTCTTAAAAGTAACTGAAGTTTTATAAACATGTAATCATTGCACATCATAGATGATATATGTCTATTTTAATTGCTTTACTGCATCCATAGTGTTGTTAAAAAAATTAGCACTCTTACTTGTGATGAGCACCAGGTGATGTATAAAAGTGTTGAATCACTATATTGTACACCTGAAACTAATACTACTCTGTATGTTAACTAACTGGAATTTAAATGAAAACTTAAAAAAGAAATAAATAAGAAAGAAAAAAAATAACCACTTTTTTCTTACTGTGCAATGAATAATTAGTGGGTAATGCTAAAGAAGTACACAAATGATTATATTCTTTGAGACTTTTTCACCAAATGCTTTATGTATTTTGTCTTCACATGAATAGAATCAAAATGCACAGCTTTTTCAATTTCACTTTATAATACTTTTTACCCATAGACATACACTAAGTCTTCATTGTCTTCTGACAAATACTGAATTTGTAGGTTTGAAATTATTACATGAAACAGAAAAACCTTGTTTAGGGTAATTAATATCTGGTAACTTGTATACAAGCACTCATTGTATGTTATTTGACATGGGGGTATAGTAAATAATTCTAAAGTGTATTTATTGTATTTAGAATGACTTCATTCTAAAGAAGACCAATAACATGGAAACTGAAATGTGTTGGTTGGGAGGGGAGTAAGGAGGCAGGATAATGAAAAGGAGAGTTCAACATAAGTGAGAACGGGAGAACTCTTGGGTGGGGAGAGGGAGGGACAAGAGCATATCTTAGTGGGACCAATATGGGTTTTGGAATCTGGCAGTTCTGGACTTGAAAACTAGTTGCTTGACCCTGGTTGAAATGTTTGACATCAGGGCCTCAATGACTTCATTTACAAATAGAATTTTCATCATGTTATGAATATCAAATGAGAGGATATAGATAACAATGGCTATGGCTTACTGAGTATACCATATACTTAGTGCTATGCTAAATAATCATACACACTCTGCAAGATACTTTAAGGTATGTAAAACACATAGAATGTTCCTGTTCTAATGTCCTTTCTAATTTCTTCTTTATATTTTATGATAGAATGAAATCTAAGAAAAGAATACAATGTAAAAAATACGTTGACTCTAACTATATAATTCTGTTATAAAATAGAATCTGTATTTCTAAAGAATCATTGAAAAAAAATGATGGTTTTTAACCAGATGCCAAAGATAATAGAGAGGAAAGAGCAATGGCATTGGAGCCAGAATCCTAGCTCTGCTTCTTAAAAGCTGTAGACAGCGTTGTGAGCATTCCTACTGCCAGCTCCACCCTACCTTCAGCCCAGTCATGTCTACAACAGGGATTTGTATATGATAGGGGTTTTCAGGGAGACTGCTGACAAAGTCTGTTGGGAATCACTCTGGGGAGTGTCAAACAGACAAGCTTGGCCCTGTATCAAAAAAGTTTAGTATCTGAAGGGTGGATATGAAAGGGACTCTTGGCAGCGTCCCTGACTCAACCTTTCTCAGTCTGGGTATTAGGGAGACAGAGAGAGAGAGAGAGAGAGAGAGAGAGAGAGCTCTGAATAAAAATGGAAATAATTATTTTCATGAAAAGCTTTGTAAGACATTGGTGATGCAATGTAATATGCCCTTTTTATTCCTTTAAGAGATTTACATAAAAAAAGGAGAGTGAGGTCATTCTCTCCTACTTCCTAGAACATTGAAGGGCTTTGGCAGTTTGAGAAATCCCAGTCATACCGCGTGGCTGATGCAGCAGTGCTCAGGATGCAAAACAGGGGAGAAGTTAAAAATAAGGTGGGGGCGCCTGGGTGGCTCAGTTGGTTGGGCGACTGCCTTCGGCTCAGGTCATGATCCTGGAGTTCCAGGATCGAGTCCCGCATGGGGCTCCCTGCTCGGCGGGGAGCCTGCTTCTCCCTCTGACCCTCCCCCCTCTCATGTGCTCTCTGTCTCAGATAAATAAATAAAATCTTTAAAAAAAAATAAGGTGGATGCCACGCGATAATTTACTGGGCTTCCTAGAAAACACATACACATTGTTGGTGAAATAATTGAGGGGTTTGGCACAGAGATGAAGCCTACATCATAGCAGAAGGCAAGAGAAAGTAAAACCAGAGTTAAAACTGGTGTACTTTTTTTTTCATTTCGTTTTCATTTCATTCAAAAAGATTCTTGTTATATTGATATGGACACAGAACATAATGGGAGAAAAATTAAATTATTGTTGTCTTTTTTTTCTCTTGGCTTTCTAAATTCAACTAGCTTTCCCACCAAACTTGTTTATATGATGATCATTACTACTAAAAATAGTCACTTATCCACATATTAATTCACATTTCCACTCATTTGGGTTATGTATAAATTGAAGTGTACTAGGCATGGACTATGGACTATTGTTTTTGAAACAATTTTTAAAAGTGTTCAAAGTATAAAAGTGTGTGTCCAAGCTACAAGTGTTGGCTGATGAAGAAAGTATTGCAGTGATTTCTGATCAATGGGCCATGAATGTGGGAGGAGCTAGAATTACTGCAAGTAATTAGAAAATTTATGGATACAATAAGCATTATAAAATAATCTCCATGCATGTGTATTTGCTAATTTTTTTAAATAATACATGTAGCTTGAAATAAATAAAACACAAGTTTATTTAAACTCTTGAATCGTTAGTGGCTTTTTGTCATTATGACCCTCCTGAGATTACAAATGATGAAGCACAACATTAAGTCTGGACAAATTTCGTGATATTGATATAGGGTGTCTTGTACTCAGAACATATGGAAACTACTGATACACAGTTGGGAGGGTATTATCTCTAGCTGTTGACATCATGAAAAATAAGAAAATGTCAAGAGATCTTTCCTTACTAAATTATATGTATAAATATATATAATTTTACATTTTTACACATGCATATGAAGTGTCACTTATAAAACTACCCCAAATATTTAATTCCACAAATCTTTTTAGAAACAACTAAGTTTTAAAGATACTAAGAAGATAAGATATTTTCCTCATCCTCAAGAAATTTACAATATACTAGAAGAAAAACACGTAGGACTAAGTAAAATATGGTTAAGTGTGGTGTAAGAGTGTAGGAGGAAAGAGTGGTTCAGAGTCCACATTTGCGGTAAGCTTCAAAGTTGGCAGAGAAGAGCAGAAAGGGTAAAGGACATGAGCTCCATCTCAGATGTCATAGAGACTATTAAGGGAATGACAAGATGTCTTATGTGACTTGAGAATATGATTAGGTATGAGGAAATAAAAGGTCATGAATGCACAAATATTCCTGACTTATTTTTGACAAAGGTACAAAAGACATTTCATTGCATTGCTTTTCCAATAAATCATTCTGGAGTAATCAGCATTCATGGTAAAAAAAAAAAAAAAAGAACTCCAACCTAAACTTCACATATTATTCAAAAATTAACCCCAAATGGATAATGGGCTTAAATATAAAATTGTAAAACTATAAAACATTTAGAAAAAAATATAGGAAAACATCTTTAGGACTTAGTGCTAGGTGAAGAGCTCTTAGACTTACAGTCTATAAAAGGAAAATTTGATAAACTATACAAAACCAAAATTAAAAACTTTTAATTTGAAAGACCCTGAGAAGAGGATGAAAAGATAAGCCAAGGACAGGTAGAAAGTATTTGCAAACCACTTATCTGACAAAGGACTACTATCCATAATATATAAAGAACTCTCAAAACTCAGCAGTAAAAACGCAAACTATCCAATAAGCAAATGAGCAAAGACATGAAGAGACATTTCACCAAAGAGGATGGTAAATAAGTGCATGACCAGAAGTTCAGGATCATTAGTTATTAGGTAAATACAAATTAAAACCACAATGAGGTATCACACTATACCTTTCAAAAGAACTAAATAATAGTAATAATAACAAACTTGTTACAAATAATAACAAATAATAAATAATAACAAATAACAAGCAAATAATAACAAATAATAACAAAAATAGCAAATAGTTAATAACAAATGGCAGAGATTCAGAGAAAATAGATGCATTGCTAGTGGGAGTGTAAAACAGTACAGAAAAAGAGTATGGCAATTTTTTGTAAAACTAAATATGCCAACTGCCATGTATTCCAGTAATTATATCTTGAGCATTTATGTTAGAGAAATTACAACTTATGTTTACACAAAAATCTATAGAACACTGTTCACAACAGCTTTGTTTGCAATAGCCCAAGCCAGAAATAACCCAGATGTCCTTTAATGGGTGAACAGTTAAAGAAAATATCATATTCCAGGGTGCCTGGGTGGCTCAGTTGGTTGGGCGACTGCCTTCGGCTCAGGTCATGATCCTGGAGTCCCGGGATCCAGTCCCACATCGGGCTCCAGGCTCGGCGGGGAGTCTGCTTCTCCCTCTGACCCTCCCCCCTCTCATGCTCTCTCTATCTCATTCTCTCTCTCAAATAAATAAATATCTTAAAAAAAAAAGAAAATATCATATTCCATACCACGACTACGATTCAACAGTGAAAAGAAACAAACTATTGATACATGCAGCTATTTGGATGGCTTGCTAGGGAGTTATGGTGAATAAAAAAAGCCAATTTCAAAATGTTACAAACTGTATGATTCCATTTGTATAACATTTGAAATGACAAAATTATAAAGATGGAGAACAGATTACTAGTAGCCAGTGATTGGGGGTGGCGGTGGCATTAGAAGGAGAGGAGTATCTGTGGCTATAATAGGGTAGCACCAGGAATCCTTGTGATGGAACTCTTCTGTACCTTGACTGTGGCGATGGTCACACAAATCTACCCACATGATACAAATGCATAGAACTAACAGGAATTAAAATAAAAAACGCATAGAACTAAATACACATGAACACATGTAAAACTAGTGAAATCTCATTAAGGTCAGTGAATTGTACCAATGTCAATTTCCTGGTTGTGATATTGTACTATAGTCATACAGGATATTACCATTGAAGGAAAGTGGCTAAAGGTTATTTGAATTCTCTGTGTATTATTGCTTCCTACGGCATATGAATCTACAGTGATCTCAAAACAATTTTTTTAAAGTGTATGAAGACTATATTATCCAAGTGATCATTCAGGAAAGTTACTGGGTCACATTTTAAGGGCTATCAGTGTCACATCTAGGATTCTGTACATTACCAAGTAGTCAGTGAGGAGCCTTTGAAAAAAATTTAAATTGTAGAGAAACAAATATGACTGGTTATTGAAAGACATCTTAGATAGAAATGTGAATGATTCAACTGAAAACACAAGAGGCAGATGGGAGGCTATTATATAATAGCCAAAGTCACAGGGACGTCAAACAAAGCAGCAGCGATGGGGCCAACAGAAGGTGATGGATGCAAGAGGCAGGTAGCTGCACACGTAACAAATTGTTAAACTGACAAAACTTGGGGATTAGTTGGAAAAATGAGTGAGCGAGAGGGCTGTGTCATTAGAATGTATCTTTTGAGATGGTAAATAGAGGAGGGAGGCCTGGTTTAAAAGTGTCTAGGAGACACTAAAATGAAGCTCTCTTCAGTAATCAGGCAGAAGCGCAGGTCAAAAGGTTAGGACCGAAGCCAGGACTGGAGGAATAAATTCAGATGCAACCCACATAGAGGTGTTAAATGAAAATTTGTAGGTGTATAAGATAATTTTGAGAGCGTATGTATCACGAGGCAATGAGGGTAGATTGTGGAATTCCAGCAAACAACAATAGTTTTCAGAGGAAGAATGGCAATGAAGGAAATTGAGTGAGTGAGCAAAGAAGATGGAAGGGAGTTAAGAGAAGGTAAGACTCAAGCAAAAGGGAGGTGTAAAAAAGAGCCTGCAGCCAGCAATGCAGCTGTGTAACGGCTCAGTAGAGTAGAGGGCTCATTAGATTAAGCCATTAGCAGGCCACGGATGTCACTCTAAGAAAGCAGCATCAATTAAGTTCAGAATCCACACTGCACAGGATTGAAGGATGCAAAGGAAGTGATGAAGTGAGAGCAAGAAATGTGAGTCACGTTTCTTGTGAGTCACTTTTGCAAAAGTTTTTTTTTAAAGACTTTTTATTTATTTATTTGAGAGAGAGAGACAGACAGACAGACAGAGATGGCGATAGAGATCAAGAGCGAGTGGGGAGGGAGAGGGAGAAGCTGGCTCCCCGCTGAGCAGGGAGACCGATGCGGGACTCCATCCCAGGACCCTGGGATCATGATCTGAGCTGAAGGCAGACGCTTAACCGACTGAGCCACCCAAGGCACCCCAACTTTTGCAAAAGTCTGAGGGTGCTAGGGAAGGAAAGAAAATATGGATGCTTTAGAAAGGCTGAGTTGAGGAGTTTGTTTGTTTGTTTTTTAAGATTACTGACCTAAGGATGCAGTGGATAAGAGAGCCTTATGAAAGGCAAACAAATAATCATCCGAGCAAGGTACAGAAGAGATGGGAAGAGATGGAATCAAGAGAATAAATGTAGGGTTTGCCTCAGAAAGAAGTAGGGGATTGGATATTCAAATTGTGAGATACAAATGAATTAGAGAGCTACATGTAAGTTAATTTAATTTGTGCTTTGTACTTGTTTATTTTCTTTTGTTTTTCAAAGGAGATTTTATGAAGTTTATTGTTATACACAGGAAAGACTATGATAAAGTTATTTGGTAAGGAAAACCAGGTAAAGGAAAATAAGGTCAGAGAAAATAAGATGAAGTCAGGGATAATGTTAGGCAAAAAAAAAAAAAAAAAAAAAAAATCCATCCTGGGCTCTTGCTGGAGGCTTGCCACAATTTGAAAATTGGTTTGTAAGTGCTTTGAAAGCAGAATCTGTATTTTCCAGTTCCCATAGTATCTAGAACAGTGATCAGCACATAGTGGCTATTTTGTGAAATGTCTTCCCTTTATGGAATAATGCTGCCAATTACTGCAAATTTTCCATATTTGGTTGTTAAGCTAAAAAATGGTAAGAAAAAATACAAAGCGACAGGACAAGGGATGAATCATACTTACAATTTCATTATAAGTGGGGTCGGTACATTTTGGAACAGATTTTGTTTTCCTCCTACGAACTTCACTGGGGTATGGTAAAAGATAAAATTCAACATGTGCACTGGGCGCAGAGCCATCTGGGAGATGCTGCAAAGGAAAATGGTTATAAATATTAATGCATGTTGCTATCAAAGAAAACAAATACATAGCTACTAAATATCAAGACCAAAGGCAGGATCAAAATTTATTACAGTACTGTTTATCAGAAAATAAGAGAACAATCAAAAGAAATACATCAATCCTCAAAAATATTCCCAAAGCACAGTGTAAAAGAGTAAAATTGTCCGTTTTAAATTAAATGTTGTGTCAGAAAACTATATTTAAAAGCCTATTAAATATAATTTACTTTAGTTTTTTACAGTAAAAAGTACATTTGCATTTTGACAAAAATGGTCAAGAGATGAATATAAGCCACAGGCAGAAACAGGAATTAAGTGCCTCAGGATACTCTCCACCACTTGAAAATAAAAAATGCAAGTTTAACACATAAAATAAAATGTAGCATTTAATGAAATATATATGCATATTACATAATATCACATTTAAGCAGAATTTAATTAGAATATCAGTTAGACTTGCAACTTTAATATACTTACAAGATTTTAAGATAGTTATTATAATTTTATTATCTAAATTACCCTAAAATATATTGGATAATCCTTCTCAAACTATGTTCTATGGAGCCTCCAAAGTTGCCTAAAATGCTGCCTGACGGGTAGATCAATGTTGTCAAATGGCTAGATCTTTAGGCCCCCTCTCTCCAATTGTCCTCTCCCCAACTTCCTCCCATCCCAGCTTCCCCATTCTGGCTTCAGAAATTCTCTCCTCTTCTTTTCCACCTTTCTTTATTATGGATATTTTTCTTTCTTTCTTTTTAAAGATTTTATTTATTTATTTGACAGAGAGAGAGAGAGAGCACAAGCAGGGGGCGGGGCAGAGGGAGAGGGAGAAGCAGATTCCCTGCTGAGTAGGGAGCCTAACTCAGGGCTCAATACCAGGACCCTGGGACCATAACCTGAGCCAAAGGCAGACGCTTAACAGCCTGAGTCACCCAGGCATCACTGGATACTTTTATTCCTTAATATTCATTTGAGGAATAAGTGCACTGTTTCAAAAATTTGGAAGCCACCGCACTTCAAAGAAATGTGCTTCACCTTTGTCATCTTGACCAAATGGAGAGTAAATCATACTAAAACTCTGAATATCTAGTTTGATAAAAAGATAAGTGTTTGTGTAATTTATAATCAAAGAGGATGATTTAAAAGTCAAACTTGAGGAATTAAATGTTTATTTTGTTGACTACATTCTAACCATTATATCGGTAATTTTTTTTTAAGATTTTATTTATTTATTTGAGAGCGAGCGAGAGAGAGAGAATGAGAGAGAGAACATGAGAGGGGTAGGGTCAGAAGCAGACTCTCTGCTGAGCAGGGAGCCTGATGTGGGACTCGATCCCGGGACTCCAGGATCATGACCTGAGCCGAAGGCAGTCGCTTAACCAACTGAGCCACCCAGGCGCCCCTAAATTGGTAATTTTCAACAAATACATTTCAGTCTTCTGAATCACGGGGACATTTACATGTGAACATTCAGTGCCACCCCCAATGTCATTAGCTTTAAATTTATGTCTTTCTTTGGCCCCCCAAAAAGCATAGTAGAAAGTAAGAAAATATGATATATATTACTATAGTACTAATTTTTACTCAGTTCTAATTTATATAGTAAAAATTACATTAGGAAAATTTGGCTCTTTATTATTACTCATAAATTAGATGCAGTGCATCTGGACACATCATATGTCAAATGCTAAGATTGTCAAAACTGCTGCTTTAGATAGAGCTCAAGGTCTCCTCCCCCACCTGAAACCCTCCTCCAAGACAAAATGCTCAGTGTCTCAAATGTATCAATGGCATAATGGAATCTTCAGTGACAGAGAAAGACATTGCTATTAATATTTGAGAGAGTGCTTTTGTTTTGATTTGTTTTGGTTTAGTTTGGCTTGGGGAGAAGGATGAAGGCAGTATAATATTTTGCTCTGTGTAATTCTCTCTTGTCTGCCATGGTGTTGAGGGTACCATACCTATAATGGCTGTATGCTCCAACTTAGTGGTTAGAATCATGGTTCTGAAAATGGACTTTTTGATTGCAATCTGGGCCCCCAAATTTGCCAGCTATGTGGCTTTTGGCAGGTATCTTAATTTTTTAGTGGATCTGTTTCCTAACCTATAAAGGAGGATAAAGGTAATATATGCCTTACAGCATTCAAAAGATTAAATAAACCATGTAATGTGAGGACAATGCATGAAATAGAGTAAGACCTAAATGTTTGATACTATTTTTATTTTCTATAAATTAAATTTAAATTGAACGTAAATATACTATATACACTGATTGGACAAGATATCCCTAATGCACTATGACATCTATGAGCAGAGTTCCTTAACCTTGGCACTATCAACACTTGGTGCCACATAATCTTTTGTTGTAGGGGGCTGTTCTACACACTGCGAATATTTTAACACCATCACTGACCTCTACCCACCAAATTCCAATAGCAACATCTTACCAGTTGTGACAACCAAAAATGTCTCCAGACATTGCCAAATATCATTTGGGGGACAAAATTAACCCTAATTGAGAACCATTTAAATGACACTCAAATAAAGAATCTCTAGTTCATCCTTTGAATCCCAGCCTAGTGACCTGTGACTATTTCCACCTGAATATCTTCTTGGCATCCTTATATAAAATCTAACCAAAATCTATCTTCTATCCTTCCTTATCACTCCAAAACAAAATTTTCCAACTTGCTCAAATTATATTAAATCATACTATTTGTTTTCTTTAGTGTCTCCCTTGTCACTGATTTTCAAATCCAAGTGTGTACCGAGATCAATATCCTCCCTGTTTGCCCCAGTTCATCTGCCACCACAGATCTTTATTTCCTAATTTATTGTAACTGGATTTTAATGACTTTTTATGCCATAGTCTTCCCACTTCTTTCCTTCATTCACTCCATAGATCACCCTTGTACTTAACCTTCCTATAAAGCTGCTTTGATCATGTCACTTTCCCCACTGCCTAAAGAATAAACTCCCAATCACTGAGGGAGAAAGATATTTTGCATTACCAGCCTTCACCAAGCATTTAGCAACTACAGGGTTGGGTTTCTGTTTCTAAGTTAATGTCCTTGACAAAGTCCTTGAATATCCTAGAGTTTTTAGAATAATAGAACAGCACAGATTTCAATTCAAAATCAGGGGTGCATTAGATCTGAGCAGCAGTGGGCTTAGTCTGTCCTTAACAGTTTTCAATGCAGACTATTGATTTCTCAGGTCTTTCAGAGATTCTTTTTTTGTTTTGTTTTTTTCCAAAGCAGCTGTCTTAATCAATGTTATTTTTTTTTTCTTTCTTACTTTCACCATATCCTGTTTCTTAAAGATCATAGCTTAGTATAAAAAAACTCTAGCTGTCTTCTTATCAATACTTCTCATTTCATCCCCTGCCCTTATGTTTATGTGAATTAAATTTAACTTTAAAGTAATTAAATAACCTATACTTGTCTAAATGTCTTAACCTAGGATTTTTACTCTGGTTGCATTTTAGATCTTCACAAAGATTTAACACTTTGACCTGAGGAATCGTAAGGCTTGGAGATACTGACTTCTTAGTCTGATGCTCAGTCTGAACAATAAGTTTCCTTGTATCACCCAGAGGTTTTCCTTATTCACAGTGGATTGAAGTCAAACAGCGCTACTACTTTCTTCTAGAATTCTGGTTAATATTTTTACTATGCTCAGAAGACGACATGAAGTCATCCAAACTTCATTTTTGTTACTCATCCTAACTCTGAATCCTAGATTTTTCTGGTAAAATGTTTCTCATTTTTTATATTTTTAGAAGTTTTATATATGTTAGCTCCCTTATGAGCTTAGAAATTCTTTCAAAGGAAAATCCACGTCTTGATATTTTACACTTCCCTCCCCTCACATTTCCTTTGGGCTCTGGCTCCATTCGTGACTCACTACTCTATTACCCTAACCCCACCCTCAGTTCCTTCATCTTAATCTTTCAATGGGCCTCTGAATCTCCAATGAAAAATTAAATCCTCCCTTGAGATTGGGCTTCCCTTTACCGTACACTTTTCTTCCCTTTCGTCATTCTGCCTTTCTTTCACGACATTCCTTTCTTTCCTAGAAATCCTGTTCCTAACACAGTGCTTGGCATACAGTGAATACTAAATTAATAGTTATCAAACGACTGAAAGGATGAGCTATAGATTTATAACATCTAGCTCTTTGAAAATGCTCTATAGCTATTTGTCAAATCAATATCTATCATGCAATATAAAAACTAGAAGTGTTCTTAACGTCCTAAGGTGAAAGTGTATGTGTCTTGGGGGTCTGTTCCCAAGGTTTGCCCTAGGTGTTTACCCTGAACACTTGCTGTTTGATGGCATCTCTCTGCAGATAGAACAGATCTTCACATGTATTTTGTTGGGTTTCATGGCTGATCAGGAGTATTTGTATCAAGGTCTGCTTGTTATGTCTGATAACTCAATAGTTCACTTCTAAAACTTTGATTTTATCTCATCTCTCAGCTACTAAACAATTAGATGCTTACTTCCTTTCTTTACCCCTTTCTGCCTGCAACTGGAGCTAGACTGGATTTGTAACGTAATTGCTTGTAATCAGTCTCAAACTAATCCTTAGTCACCATCCTCACATTCCCCTGAACACTTGGTCTCTGATTGCTGTCCTCCTTTCCTGACACCTTTTCCAGTCTTCTGTGATAGTTCTCCCCACCTCTCTGGACTGTTTCCACTTACCTCCTTTAAAAAAAATCTCCTTAACAAAAGTACAACAGGTTATTTAAATCTCCTAGGAGCTAGCAATGATCTGACAATTTCTTGGAGGCCTAATAGATGGTGGTGTGTGAACTAAAGTCATTTTTTTCCCCCATGCCTTATGCAGTTTCCCCTTCTGTGCACCCCTTTGTGGAGTACATGAAAGAAACAGAAACAGGTACATTCAATTTAATTAGAGTGTGCCTACTGGGGACCTTTGGGTGGAGGTAAGGTGCTGGATCCACATTTGCACCAAGCATTCCCTACAGAGGAAATAAATATGTCTCATACATATGTGCTACTATTTTTTCAAATATATGTAGGTGATTTTGATAAAATTTTAATATTTTAAAAGCACTAACTGAATTTATAGTAGTTTAAAAATTGTTTCATATTTCTTAAATTTATCAGATTTTTAGAAAACTTTTTTAAAGTTTAGAAAGAGGTCCCTCTAATTGAAAAGGTTGGAAATGAAGGCTTTAGCATATTCTTAGCATCACTGATGCAGACACTTCTTCTTCAACTAAGAGTGAAATATAGGAGATTCTTATTTTGGTTATTGTTTTGGGTATAAAAATTAAAATGCATATATGTGTATTAGTAAATCATTATTCACAATGCTGACTTCTTAATGGTATTGTTTTAGGTGTATAAATAATTAAATATGCTAATTCTGCCTTCCTTTCTTGCCCCACATTGCACATAGAGTTTTAAATCAATGCTACTTCTGTTGTTTTTGTGGTCAATGAATAAAACCATATTGAAAAAACTGGTTAATTTATCAAAATTAAGAAAAAAAGAGTAACCAGTAGCATGTTGCTATAAAAACAAAGCACAATGTAAACTGTTTATAAAGTAAATAAAACCATTTCACATTGCAGGGTAGGCCAGCAACCCTTTTAGTATTTTCATATGAGTTTATGAAGAAGATACTTATTTTTCATACAAGGCAATAATAATAATAATGATAGCTATCACATAATGAGTATTTACTTAAAGCACTATCTTAAAATAACCATCGAGCCAGTATTATTGTCTTTATTTTATTGAAAAGGTTTTATTACAACTTGGGCTCTTAACCACTACCCTCTACAGAGAATGCAAGGGAAATGGCCAGATTCAAGTTAAGAGCACTTCTAGATCAAGTTTTATCAGAAATATGATGAAGATAGATGGTTTAAAAATAACTTCCGTAGATTAATTCAAAGCTTAATTGTATTTAATAGGTTCTTATCTTTTTGACAAATAATTGATGAGAATTTCCCATCAAGTTTTTATTTTAACTTAAATGTTTCCAATCATATGATAAAATAGGCTTTGGTAGAAATCAACTGCTAATGATTAAAATATGATAGTGCTATCAAAACCTGAGGTCTATGCCAGAAACAAAATAACAATAAAAAAGCATTTTCCACATCTATGTGCCTGTCAAATTACAGTTCTGAAACTCAGGCTAGCTACCATGAAGAGGGTCTTTTTATAAAAATGACAATGTGCAATAAAATTACAGAAGTACAAGAAAAGTACTTATGATATATAGTTTGCTCAGTGCTTCAGTTAAAGAAATGATGGAATGATGTTTCCAACCTTTCTGTGTGTGTTTGTTAATATAGAATGGGAGGATTTCAGGTCCTCATGAATTAAATTAAGATGGTTTTCTGCTTCATTTCACGCCAATTAAGCCTTTAATTGAATTCTTGTCACTAATAGGTGATTTTCAGTAATTTTTTAAAACAATCAATTCAAAAATCACACCACCATGTGTCTAACACTTTGGATGATCTATGAGAGGTCACAGAAGAGTTGCTGAAACCATTTCTACTTTCAAAGAAATAACAAACTCATGGGCATGCTCATCTTATTACATACATATTAAAAATTTTTAATCCTCAACTTGCAGTTAACAACTAGATAGAAGTCACAGTCTAATAGATTGAATTCTTATATTTTCTGACTCAATACATAGGAATTGAATTGCTTCTAAAGATCCAGAATTTTAATTAGAGCTCCCGACTTTGCTACTGAAGTGTCTTGTGAAGTTCTGCAAGCTTTTCCATTTCTCAATCTTAATAACATGTACAAAGTAAGGCTTTAAACCTCATTTATTTTTTACAATCTACTTGATAGAAAACACTGAAGAATTGTTTATGAGTTAAGTGTAATTAAGCCTTTTTTTTTTACAGTGGCACTGAAGCACTCTAAATGATTTCAAATCCTCTAACTCTTAGCTTCTATCCCCAAATGCTAAGAAAACTGTACAAATAAGAGACAGACTACATTTTGTTAATGATTATTGAGGAATTGTGAAGAACAGATGAAATACTGAAAGATTAGATTTATGATGTTATACTTGATAGTATTGAAGTTTTTTTTGCAAAAAACCCAGAAACTAGTAATTCAGAGGTAAAGTATGAGTTTCCTACCTATATACCTCAAATATTTGCCTTGATTCTGTCCTACTAAACAGTTTTATCCTGATTTAAATAAAGATACAGATATGAGATGTACAGCTGTCAGTAATCTGAGTGTTATGGCCAATATGCTTGATCACGTAATAAGGACTGAGATGTGAAGATCTACAATGATGAACCATATCTAACAAGGTTAGATACAATAGACTCAATGCCAAATTCTTCTTTTGGGTCTGAAAAACTCATTCTGCAAATCCAGGATATGAAACACTTGGCTTAGGAATAGCATTTGGGAGAACTTTAAAAAGTTATATGTGTTTATAAGTTCAATATATCTATGACCCAGAGATTGCTAGGTACAACTATAGTATGGTCATCTATCTATCTATCTATCTATCTATCTATCTATCTATCTATCTATCTATCTATC